>NC_061121.1:232250879-232351071 GCF_002878395.1 Capsicum annuum | reverse complement strand
TGGAGTTGAGAGAAAGAGAATGAAAGGCTTGTTGGCGAAAACCCTTCAAGGCGCCACTAGCCGAATGAGGTCTTAAATGCAATTGACCTAAGGAAGCAACTCAGTCTCAAGGCCATTAACTCAACGACAATTGGTAGAAAGTTAGGACGAAAAGATCAAGCAGCTTAATCCAAAATGCATGACATATTCATTAGAGTTGAATGTCATTTTTAGATGAATTTTTTATTTCTTTGTAATAAATGGGGACATTCATTGTCTTTCTTTCTTCTCTTTATTTTATTTTCTTTAGTCAGTTGTCCAAATAAAATCATTGTCATTTTTTCTCTTGTCTTTGAGTCAAGTCCACGTCAAAACAAGTGAGAAAAAATTTTAAAATTGGCTACCAGCTTCTTCAATTGCGCAAAGTAATACAAAAGGTCAACATGTGAAAGAGACATGGTTGTGAGCCGAAATAAGAAATACAAAAACTTTATCAACAGACAAGTTAGGGAACTCATGAAAATACCAAGGTTCAAAGGGTTTATCTGAGAAGCATGGCAAAGCAGAGATACTGTGTTTGTTTCAGAGTCACTCTTAATAATTTGAGTTTGGGTCAATGATACAGCAAGTCAATGGCATATGCTAATGGTTGGAGGCAAGGTTAAATGTGATCGGGGCAAGAGCGATTGCCGTGAAAGCTAAAGCTACAAACCAACCACCATATTTTAAAACTCACAAGTTTTCTTTGTATGAAACAGGAACACATGTTGCATTCGGATCAAGGATTTCAGAGCCTAAACATTAAAGGCCGTAATTTCTTATTTCTACAAATGCAAGAGGCAATGTTCCTGCACAGGTGACATTTATAAGGAGACGCATTTCCTTGTATGGATAATTTAAGTGATATTTGTAAGGAGAAGCATTTCCCTGAAAAATTCAAGAAAAC
Organism: Capsicum annuum; assembly: GCF_002878395.1. NCBI lineage: Eukaryota > Viridiplantae > Streptophyta > Magnoliopsida > Solanales > Solanaceae > Capsicum > Capsicum annuum. The sequence continues at coordinate 232,350,146 of NC_061121.1, read as the reverse complement.
ATTTGTAAGGAGACACACTTTCTTGTTTGGTTAATTCATGAAACATTTGTAAGGAGATGCACTTCCTTGTTTGGTTAATTCAAGCGGCATGTGTAAGGAGACACGTTTCCTTGTTTGGGTAATTCAAGCAACATTTATAAGGAAACACACTTCCTTGTTTAGTTAATTCAAGCAACATTTGTAAGGAGACGCACTTCCTTGTTTGGGCAATTCAAGCAACATTTGTAAGGGGACACACTTCCTTGTTTGAACAATTCAAGCAATATTTGTAAGGAGATGAACTTCCTTATTTTGGTAATTCAAGTGACATTTGTAAGGAGATGTACTTTCTTGTTTAGGTAATTTAAGTGACATTTGTAAGGAGACGCAATTTTCTATTTGTGCAATTCAAGTAGCATTTGTCACTTCCTTATTTTGGCAACTCAAGTGATATTTGTGAGGAGACGCACTTTCTTTTTTGGGTAATTCAAACAACATTGGTGAGGAAACACACTTCCTTGTTTGTATAATTCAAGCGACATTTATGAGGAGACACACTTCCTTGTTTGTTTTATTCAAGAGGCATTGGTAAGGAGACACATTTCTTTATTTGGGTAATTCAAGAGACATTTGTTAGGAGACACACTTTCTTGTTTTGGTAATTCAAATGGCATTGTTAAGGAGATGCACTTCCTTGTTTGGTAATTCAAGCGGTATCATAAGGAGACGCACTTCCTTGTTTAGGTAACTCAAGCGGCATTGGTAAGGAGATGCACTTCTTTGTTTTGGTAATTCAAGCGGCATTTATGAGTAGACACACTTCCTTGTTTGGTAATTCAAGCAACATTTGTAAGGAGATGCACTTTTTTATCTGGGTAATTCAAGCAACATTGTTAAAGAGATGCACTTCCTTATTTGGTAATTCAAGTGGTATCATAAGGAGACGCACTTCCTTGTTTAGGTAATTCAAGCAACATTGGTACGGAGACACACTTTCTTGTTTGATAATTCAAGCGGAATTTGTAAGGAGATACACTTACTTGTGTGGAAAATTCAAGCAACATTTGTAGGGAGATGCACTTTCTTGTTTGGGTAATTCAAGCATTTGTAAGGAGACGCATTTCCTTGCATAATTCAAGTGACATTTGTTGGGAGACACACTTCCTTGTCAGTTTTCATTTGTCAGGAGTCCGCCTAAAGAACATGGCGAATGCATGAAAGTCAAGCAATAAGGTAAAGAAGTTGAAATTCAAGCAACAACGCGAAGAAATTGAAAGTCAACAAATTGAAAAAATTGCAAGTCAGGAGCCCGCCTGAAGAATAGGGTGATGAAACTCAAGTCAAGAGTCAAGGAAAGTTGCATAGATAGGATTTTGTAATTTCATTTATGTTTTAACTTATAATTTTCATTTTGATGTAATGACAGATCCGCGGATAAGAACCTCGATGGAACCTCACTCGACTCTCCAACTCGGCATTGTCCTTCTCTTTCAAATCCTTTGAAATACCCGTGACTTGATTCCCTCACAACTTGGGTAGGTAGGATGTCCTAAGTCAAGACTCGATTGCTTTTTTCCCTTCTGTTTCTTTGAATAATGGTCAGGACAAAATTTTGTCTCGTTGTTTATTTCATTGTCTGAAAACACTTCGTGTTTACATTCAAAGGGGGCATGATGTAGACACCTAATTTTGTCCTTCTCTGATATCACTTTTACTCATTTTTACCTTATCCTATCGTGGACCCTCAACCATGTAATTATCCCTCCATAAAATAACAAAAAATAATAACCCTTAACAAATTTTAACTTATTTTAATCTTATCCTAACAACCTCTCCAATTAAAAGCGGACACCTCACTACCCACCCATTTCCCTCTCATGTTTTTTTCCTTCTTTGTCCATAGCAAATTACATATACAATCAAAAAAGAGGGGCCCACAAGGAATTGACTACCATATACTCCATTTTTCAATTTTCACACACGGGTCCCACTAGCATAGACAATACACCAGCCTACACAGTGAGACGAGGAAGGGAGGATAAAAAAAGATTATCATCATCTTCAGAGAGACGCCATTTTGAGCTCTCTTCTTTTCTTCTTTTCGCAATTCACGCACAAGAAACCACCATTAACATACAATTTTACACATAAAAAATCACACACCAGGAAAATAGAGACTCTATTTTTCCTCTCTCTTCGTCATAAGCACACGTACACAGTGAGATGAGGAAGATAGGGAGAGTAGATCAGTGGAAAAAATGGCGTGAGAGAGAAATGAGATAATGAAAATTTGGGACGAAATAGGAAGATCGAGAAAAGAGAGTTGAGATCGAGAGAGAGAAGGGTAACACGGAGCTGAGGGAACACAAGTTTCGTAGTTTGGTTCCTGTTCCAACGATAGATTCACCGAAAATAGATCTAAGCCATCACAAATCCGTTCAAAACCTATCAAAATACGTCACCACTGGTATTTCTTTGTCAAATCGGTCATCGCCTAAGTTTACTGGAGTTACGGTGACACAAAACAGTCAAACAAGCCTCGAACTGCTTTCGATTCCATCCAAACCCGTTGGAATCGAGCTGGATTTCTCTTATTTCTCACGATTTTAAGTTCGAGGTTGGGCGGGTTCATCCAAATCTGGTCCAGGTTTCTCTGTTTTGTGATCTTAGTTTTGAGTTGGACGAGTTTGTTCGATTGAGGTTCAACTTGAGGTTTCTGGGAGCAGACTCTCTTTATCCGAGTAACACTGAATTTAAAAAAGCATCAAATTGAGGTCCAATTCTACTCTTTACTACTTTTTATTTCATTGTTGATGATATTTGATGCATTGATTTCAATATTGTGTGTTGGTTGATTCGTGATGATGTGAATTGTTGCTGTTTTGATTTGGCATTTGATTTCCTTGATTATGGATTGGTTATGGTTGGGGATTGTTGAAATGGTGATTGCGAATTGTGAAAATTTAGTTTAAAAAGAAATGTGGGGTTGGATGGTAGCAATTGATAAAAATGAATATTGTTTATTCTTGATTTATTGTCGTTGGTTGTTTTGAAGTAAATACGAATGCTAAACGTGATAGTACCGTGATAGGATGAAATTAGTAGACAACGGTGATACAACTATCCCAGTATATGGCACTACAAAAAATGGGTCTAACTACGGGGGTTTATTTGCGGGGGTTAAAAAGTTATTTTAACTCCCATAAAATTATATAAAATGAGGGGATTAAAACTTTGTCGCTAATATTTATAAATTTGTGGGGATTTTAACCCCCGCTATCCATCAAAAAAAGAGAGCTAAAGTGTTGTTTCCTTTTTATATAAAAAAAAACATTTCCCCCTTTTTTTTTAATTACCCCCAAATGACGACCCATCTCTCTCTCATTTTTCCCTAAACCTATAGACTCCGGATACTCTCTGTTGGCTATTGCTACTCTCCGTCGGCCATTGCTACTCTGGTGTCTATGGTCGGTCATTGCTACTCCGGCCAGGTAAATGCTTCTCTCTTTAACCTCAATTTTTTATTTTTGTGTGTGGTTTTGTCGATGAGATATTCGGACACTTGCATTTTAATTTTCAATGCTAATTTACTAGTAATTTCAAAGTCTTATTTATGATAGATTGTCAGAACTTCAATGAAAATGGAGTATGGCATAAAAGATGAACTTCAAAGTTTCATATGTTTTTAGGGAATTTGATGATTCCTTTGTTCGTGGCAATTGATGAAGAGGAGCTTGTTTGTAGTCTTCTTAAGGATTTGATTGTTTTAGCTGGTATAAAGGCCAAGTATTTTAGTGTTGAAATTGGTGTTGTGATTTGAGGTTAGGCTAAAAGTTAAGGAAACTTGTTATTGAGTTTGTGGTTACTGTTGCTGAAGATAGAGAGAGTGGATGTGAGATGATGCAGATGGTTCTGAACAAAGAAGTTACTAAGTTGCTTCTTGTGTTGATTGATATGTTGGTGCATATTGGAGATGACCCTTGTTGGGGAGACGCGATTAACGATGATGGAAATGAAGGGGAGTTGAGTATGTGTAGTTATGGTAAGGAGAGTTTGGGTAGGTTAGCAATTGTATTAGGGGGAAGTGTAATTGTGCCTAATTTGCCTTCGACGATTTTCAACTTTTTGGATCATGAAGATTGGCAAATTCATTATTCTGTTGTTACTGCGATTGGGGTTATATCGGAGGGTTGTTCAAAGGTGATAGTAATATGCTCAAAGGATATGAAGCACCTTGTAGAGACTATAGTGAAACTAATCTTTGATAATCACCCTCGTGTGCGATGGGTAGTGATTCATGCAGTTGGTCAGCTATCAATACATATAAGCCCGCAGTTTCAAGAACCATATCATTAGCTGGTTCTTCCAGATTTGATAACAATATTGGATGATTTTGATAATCCCAGGTTGCAGGTAAATTCTTGATGTGATGTTGATGTTTCAATGTTATAGCATCTTGTTAATGACATATGACCGATGTATTGACTCTTTGTTCTCTAGTTGAACAGTTATATAGCGTGGCAAGTACATGTCGTTGCCTACTAATCTTTCTTGTTTGAATAGGCACGTGCAACTTTAACGATACTGGTGTTCAGCCACAATTGAAGTGCAGATATTTTGAAACCTTACCTGCACAATATAGTGAGTAAACTAGTCGTGTTTCTACAGGTAATGCAACCTTTACCAATCTAAAACATATTCATTCGTTCACTTGTATAAGAGTAATATCTTGTCACATTTAGAAGCATAGTAGGTATAAGTGCATTGTCTTGCTGCCCGTTCATATAGTAGTCGTAGTATTTCCCTTTTAGTTTCTTATCATTCTATTTCTGTTACTATCTGGTGATTTCTTGTACCTCGATTATCGTATTATTCTGTTGTACTTTTGATTCTATTATTATCTGTTATTTTTTATTTTTAACAAGTAACTTGCTTCATATTCCAGAGTGGAATGACAATGATGAACGAAGCAGCTCTGGAAACTTTAGGCTCTTTAGCTATTCAATCACAGGTAGTTTGCTTTTCGGGGTTCAAAAAGAGCTTTTTGTTATTGTTTAAATCTCGTGTTCTAAACTTCATTTGCTTGGGACACTGTAGGAGGGCGCTGCATACATATATGATTCTGTAATGCCTCACCTGAAAGTTATCTTGGTAGCTGCTACTAGTGATACAAGTCAAACGCTCCATGCCAAATACTTGGGAACGCATTACCATGATTACAATAGAGGTTGGAAATCTAGCAATCGTTGATCTTGTTGCAAAGGTGAATACAATTTCTATTCTTCCATCTCCTTTAAGAGGACTGCATGCATTGAAATACTTCATAATTTTAGGTCGCTGCCGCACTCGTTTCGCTGCAAGAAACTCATATGGAGGAAGAAGATCCAATGAGGTGCCTTTTGTTACAAGTATGTTGATACACTCTCAATTTTTTGCAACTTTGTTTTCTTCTCTTTATGGTTTATTGGCTTATTTACACATTATCCATTTAGCACATCACTAATTCTGTCACAGGCATGGGGTAGACTATGTAAATGCTTAGGGGCAGATTTCAATATCTACCTGGGCCTACATGTTAACTGGATAATAAAATGTGAAAGTTGCTAAAGGTTAGTTGGAAAAGGATTGAAATTTCTTATCCATATTAGCAATGCAAGCAATTAATTTTTTGTGATCCCTTAGCTCTTTGTTTCCAATTATTATAGAATATTCTCTCATACAAGGGTTAAATATACTTAAGATTCTTAGTTGTGTCACTAAAAACTTTAATCCGCAGAGGATCTTTATGACCGTGTAAAAGGGAGTATTTCTATTTCAACTGGCCAAGTGTCTGGGTAATTGCCCCACTTTGTGGGAATATACTGGGTTTGTTGTTGTTGTTGTTTGAAGTGTCTGGGTATTTTGTATTTATCCAACTTAGATTATGAATGCTTAGGCTGATTGGCCCTGTGAATTTGCAGTATGATAGTTGTTACTGTGGACATATTCGCCAGTTAGAGTGGAAACTAGACGCTCTCTGAAGGAATTGCATGAGCAAATTGTCTATATTGATGATGAATTTATGTGTTTTCTTCTATATCGTGTAATTCCTTTAGCTACGGTGATTAAAGTACCTTTCTTGTTAGGTGTAATTGGTTTGACTGACCATATTTTGTTTGATGCTCTAAGTCAGTACTAATTATAAATGCATGTGATTCTTGGCTTGCTCAGTGTTTTTTCCATTGGCTTACATTTCTCTTTCTAGAATAAGAAATGGCTAGATATAGATGTTAAACTCAAAATGGATAGCTTATTTAGAGCACAGAAATCAAACATCATTGGTTTGATGAAACTTGTAATTTAAACACTGTATAAACAACGGGATGATTCAAAGAGAAAGTAAAAGGAGGAGCTTCAAAGAAATCCATATACTAGGAATAGCTCGTTTTCACTGTACAAGCGAGTACAATGTGACTTATCTTGCAGATAGCATCGCTGCTCCCACAAAGTCACACCCATTTCTATCTTCATAAATAGCACTTCCTCTCTTTTAATTTATGTGTCTTTTCTTCCTTGTTTAGTCTATTTAAAAAGAATTGCACTTTTTATATTTAATACTCCCATCTATCCCAATATATGAAGGCGTTTGACTAAGCACAGTGTTTAAGAAAAACAGAAAGACATAGGTGTTTGGCCATGAGAATTTTTCTTTCTTTTATCTGGAAAATTATTTCACTCTAGTAGAAATAGTAGTGTTTGGCCATAAGAATTATTTCATTTTAGTGAAAATTATTTTTGGAAAAGTGAAAATAAGTCACTTTTTCACTCCTATTTCTCACGAAATTTCAAAAACAACTCCAATTTATATTCATAGCCAAACACAATACTCACTCCAATTTCAACTCCAACTCCAACTCTGAAATGGGCCCATAATGAAAAGGAGAGATTACATATTAAGCACAGACAGGTCCACCTTCACAACTTAGCAAAGACATAGTGGCTACTTCTCTATGAAAACAAATAGAGCTCATTGAGTTCCAATTTTCTACTGAAAGCACCAGCTAATTTATAGCAATCATGGTGCAAAATGTGCTTATGTATTCATAAATGAAAATCCAATATCTTCAGTGAATTATGGTCACAAATTAAGATCCAACATCTTAAGTAAAATTTTATTGTGCTAAAAGTGAATTGCGCATTCTTTCAGGGAAATACAACAGGCACTTGTAGAGATTGGTGACAAAGATCCTTCATTTATCGGGTCAAGTGAATGGATTGGAGCCATTGAATTGAGTTTTGTTTTGGATAAACTAATTGGAGTAAGTTTAATACCTATCTAGAAGTGTTTATAAATTCTTTAGCTGTCAGCTATACTCCCCTATAAATTTTTCAATTTCGTTGCGTTACAAAATTTGCTTAACCTTTTACACACTCCAATTTCACGGGCCAATGACACACTTGGTGAAATGATTGGTGCGTAAAAGGTTCCCCATTAAAGGGATTTAGCTTCAGACTCGGAAAGTAAAAAATGTATTAAGACTTTACATTCCTTTTGTGAATAGCTTAGTTACAAAATCATAAATGTTAGATCTGGAGCTGAACTTCCTGAAAAGTGTCGAGAATCGGCGTTGCATTTTGAGAATCAAGGAACTTCTGTCATGATTGGTAGGTCATATAGTTATTGTAATACGCTTTTGGCTGTAAGCATATCTTCTTCTCACATGAAACAATAACATAATATGCAAACACAATATGTAGCACAATAAATATTTTATAATAAGGACTAAAAGTTTATCGATTGATTCTTATACTTTGCATTTTTATGTAGCCAAGTGATGCGGCTAGTGGATTCATTTTGCCCATGAATGTAAGGATATCACGTGATGATAATGATCCTAATGACATTCCTCGATTTCGTTGCATTTGTCTTGGATATTCAATTATGATGATGTAATTGTGTGGTTGGAGTAAATCTTAGAATATTAAAGGTTTTGTGTTTAAATTTGACTTTGTAGTTTGAAGATACTAGTTAATGATGAAAATTTGGATTTTGAAGATGTTAATGTTGAAAATTTAATTTTGAAGTTTAATGTTCAATTTATTTTTTATATGCTTGTCAATTACAATGTTTAATTACTCTGTTGTATTAATGATATATGAATTGAACAAATATCGGATTGTAGGTTATGTCTAAAGGAACAATTAAATTTGAGCTAAAATTAGAATCTATAATTAATTATTAAAAATTGATGAGCCCTACTAATTTAAAAAAAAAAAAACTGCGGAGGTTTTAACCCCCGCAAGTTTTAAATAAAAGTTAATTATGAAAAAATTAAATTTAGAATAACGGGGGTCAATAACCGCCGCAAATTAATTAAGGGGGTCGTAACCGCTGCAAATTAATTATGGGGTTGGAAAAAACCCGCCGCAAATTGTTTGTGACGGCTCGTATTCCGAGGGTTTTGAATACCTTCGTAATAACTGTAAAATTAACCCCACAATTTGATCCATTTTTTGTAGTGTGGTGATACAAGAGTACAAATATTACATTCATAGAATACAAACAGGCATATCACCTTTTCAAATCCTCACTAGGATTTCACTTATCCTTCAATTCGTAACGATTGAATATATAAAACAGAAATAGAGCAGGTAAACATCATCCGTAGAATATATAGTTTGTACGATGATATTGATGAATTAACTGGCGGACACTGCACAACCATGAATACTAGCTCATGCGTAATGCTGAAGTACAGTTGTAGACAGAATCTAAACTGGTGACGCCTTTGTCAAATCTTCTTTCCTAGACTCCAAATGTTCCCCTGGCCATACCTTTTCTTGCTTGGACTCGAACCAATTACCCCATAACACTGTAAACAGTCCCAAAATAATTAGGCTTGATCCTACGACTGTTCCTGTGAATATCTTTTCTCCAAGTAGGAGCCAACTGCATATGGCAACAATGATGATTGGTAAGGGATTGAAGATGGACACAAAAAATGCACCCTTCCTCTCGATGCACCAGCTCATCACGAAATATGATAGGGCTGAGCAGAAAACGCCTGAATAAACTGAGGAGATAGCTCTAATGCCGCTGCTTGTCAATGACCAGTCAGACTTATCGTGGTCAATGATAAAGCCAATTACCAAGCATATGCAGCTGGACATCAAGCACATCAAGGCTGTGCTTGAATATGTGGCTGCATACTCAAGGTTTACTTTTGTTTGGACTATTGACCAGATAGACCAGGATAGAGCACTGGTCACGACAAGCAGAGGACCCAAGTAATTATGTTGGCCTGTACTGCTTTTGTTGGCTGTAATGTCCTCTAGAAATGTCCAGTGAATCTTTGGTTGGCCAATGGGCACTATCGGACCATGGTAAACTGATAACATCATTGCACCTCCGATGCTCAGTAAAGTACCGAGTATTTTTGCAATTCCAGCCCTCCTCCTAAAGCTCACTATTTCATGTCGAGTGAGGACAGCAAGAATAAAAGTGAAGGCAGGAGTTAAATTTGTTAACGCTGAGGCCACAGTGGTGTTACAATGTTTTAGGCCTACTACATAGGTGATTTGGTTTATTGATCCCCCAAGGATAGAACATAGGAAAATCTTAAAAAGTATTGCCAGTGTCATGTTTGGTCTTGTTTTTCTTTCTGTGAGATAAGCAATTGGACACATAACAAGTGCAGCAGTTGTTTGTCGGTACGCCACATGAACATAAGGGCTCATACCATTGTTCATTGCTGCTTTGGACAGAAGGTTCATACCTGCATATCCAAGTTGGATGCCTATCATCAAAAATGTAGGTAGACATGAAGATGTAGCCATTATCTATATATTTTTTTGTTTGTTTGTTTAAGGTAAGAAAGGGGCTCGTTGAAGGAGATTTGAGTGTGTTGAGTTAAATAAATGCTATGGGAGAGGGATTTAAATAGATTCTTTTGAGTGTAAAGAAGTACAAATAATAAAGGAAACAATAAGAAAAGAAGACAGGATTAACTAGTTGGTTAATCCCTTTTTAAATTACCTATGAGTGTAGTTATCATGACCACTTTAAAGAAATATATCTGACATAAATATGATAAATATCTTTGATAACCAAGGGTATACATAATTGTTTGGTAGTTTTTCCATAACTTGGGATATTTTTTTCATGTTTAGAGAAAAAAATACAAATTTCTACGTGGACATGGACTAGAGTCTAGATTTCTATTCCACAACAAATACTCAAATAGACTCAGATTGTGCTTCTTTGAATGATACATTGTGCTTGACTGATTGACAAACGGAGCATCAAATTTTATATTATTTGTTTGTGGCATGACTATCTAATTAATAATTGGATAGTTAATTATTCCTTCCAATTTTGCATGCATGTTCATTTTACTTGATATTTCTAGAACTAATAGTTGAAGAGGTGTAGATTTAGTGTCGAATGTTACATAATGAATATTGTGTAACAAACGGAGAGCCGCCAGGGGCGGCTCAAGCATATTCGTGGCCTAAAGCGAAAATCAAACAGAGGCCTTAAAATTTTGAGGACATGTATGATGGAGGGAAGACCAGAGTGAGGACGGCAGGAGGAGACTTAGAGCATTTTTCGATCGAGACGGGGTTGCATCAGAGATCGACTCTTAGTCTGTTCCTTTTTGCGTTGGTGATGGACGTGTTGATGCGAGTATCCAAGGCGAGGTGCCTTGGTGTATCTTATTTGCGAATGATGTAGTGTTGATTGATTTGGGGGGGGAGGGGGGATGAATGACAAATTGGAGGTTTGGAGGCAAACCCTTGAGTCTAAGGACTTTAGGTTGAGTAGATCCAAGACGGAGTATTTAGAATGCAAGTTTAGTGACTCGAGGCAGGAGGACGAAGTGGTGGTGAGGTTGAACTCCCAGGACGTGTGTAAGAGGGATAGTTTTAAGTACCTTGGGTCTATGATCCAAGGGGATGGTGAGATTGATGAGGATGTTTCTAACCGTATTGGAGCAGGTTGGATGAAGTGGAGGCTCACCTCTGGAGTGTTGTGCGATAAGAAGGTGCCCCTTAAGCTTAAAGGCAAATTCGATAGAGTGGCAGTTCGTCCGGCCATGTTGTATGAAGCAGAGTGTTGGCCAGTTAAGCACGTCCACATTCAAAAATTGAAGGTGGCGGAAATAAGAATGTTGCGTTGGATGTGTGAACTTACTAAAGGGGACAAAGTTAGGAATGAGATTATCCGGGATAAAGTGGGAGTGGCTTCGGTGGAGGACAAGATGCGGGAAGAAAGACTGAGATTGTTTGGACATGTGATGAGGAGGGACGCAGATGCCCCGGTTTGGAGGTGTGAGAGGCTAGTGTTGGATGGCTTCAGGAGGAGAAGAGGTAGGCGGAAGAAATACTGAAGGGAGGTGATTAGACATGACATGAAGTAGCTTCAGCTTACTGAGGACATGACCCTAGATAGGAAAGCGTGGAGGTCAAGGATTAAGGTAGAAGGATAGTGTTAGTGTGTGGGTTGTAGTTAGCAGTTAGGAGAGTTCTTGTGTAGCCGGATTTAGTAATCATAGGACAGTGTACATAGATGTCTTTGGTATGTGAGTGTATGTCACTAATAGGTGGGTGTCCTATTTTCTATTACTTAGTTCCTATTTTTCTTATTCCGTGTTGCTCTTATTTTTCGTATTTCATATTTCTGTGATTTTATTCTATTATTTCCTATTCTTTATTTCGATTATGTCATCCATCCCCTTATTTATTATCCTATATCTTGAGCCGAGGGTCTATCGGAAACAACCTCTCCACTTCTTCGGAGGTAGCGGTATGGACTGCGTATATCTTACCCTCCCCAGACCCCATGCTATGGGAATACACTGGGTTTGTTGTTGTTATTTTCAAAATTATATAAGTTTTAAGTAATAATATAATCAATGCAATTAATCTTTGTTGAGACATAGCACTTTAGATATATGAACTTCTTTTGATAATTTTTTTTTTTTATATAAAAAATTATTTATTCTATAAATAATATTTATTTACTAAAAAATGAGGCCCTTCAAATTTGGGACCTAAGGTGACGCCTATTTTCTTAAGAGGTAGAGCAACACCTGAGAGCCACTCAGAGAATAAATGATAGAATTTGTCGAGAAAAAAACAGAAGCTTTTTCTACAAGACCTTAAACTTGTTTTCTTCCACAAGACTTTAATATTCCACAACCCATTTCACCAGTAATGTTGATTTCTTCCACATCCCATTTTACCACTATTTTGTTCTCTTCTGGAAAACAATAGAGCATCAAATGATCTTATTATACCTCTGCTAATAAAGAATATCATGGATGAAATTATGGCAAATTATACGTTTGGTTGTAATATATACATACATACATATATATATATATTCATAAGTAATAAATTATGTTTAATTAACGTATAATATATTCATTAATTATGAATATAATATATTACGTAATATATAATGTAATTACATAATATATAACGTATAATATTATAAATATATATACGTTAATTATGTTTAATTATATATATATTATGTTAATATATTTAATTATAATATATTATGTTAAATTATGTTAATTATGTTTAATTATATATAATTTAATTAAATATAACATAATAAATAACGTAATATATTCTCACACACACATAAATTATGTTTAATTAACGTATAATATATTCATAAATAAATAAATTTTGAACAGTTTACTGTTCAAAATGGTTGTAAAATATATAAATTATGTTTATTTATATATTTTAATTTTTTTAAAATATAAAAAAAAAATTAAGAATGAATATTTAAAACTTAAAAAGAAATATATATATATATATATAAAGTTAAATAAGATGGAGGGTATTTTGGCAATCAATCAATTTATTCCTAGAAATTATACCATGCATATTACTTTGAATACAACAAACCAAACACTTAATAAAAAATAATCCCGATATAACTTATCTCATCACAACTTATCCCAATATAACTAATCTCGGTATAACTTGTTTTCAAACCAAACTACCCCTAACAGTTAGGTTGATCCATCTCATTGACGGGTTAATTGTCTTATTCATGTGTTACACATCTATATTTTTTTCCAAGTAAACAAAACTATCATACACTAAATAATTAATTCTCTCCAAAAGAAAACAGCTTAAAAAAAGTAGCAATCATTTTTTCAGTTTTTTTTTTCTATAAATTAAATCTTTAGAGCGTGTTAGAATCGAAAAACTCTCAATAGTTATTTCCCCAGTTGAGAAGGGAGTTCTGTTTTGTAACCTTTATATCATCAAAAAATTATAGATTCTGGAAAGTGTTTCTGTTTATCTTGTTTCCAATCAAGAGATCGACTTCAACATAGCATCCTTTAGAATCGGATTTATTCATAAATTAGGATCCAATAAATGTATACACGTCATTCAATACAGTAAAATCCAACGTTAATATTACATTTTCCTAAGTTGATAAAAAAAAAAAAAAAAAAGATTACATATAAAAACAAACAGAAACCAAATTGACGAATTCCCGTAATAACCACTTTCCAGTCGAATTCGCTTAGAAATGTAGAATTAAAATATTAACTAAGTATTAACTAAGACACATAAATTAAAATGAAAGGAGTATTATTAAAATATAGATCAACCATTCTTGACCATTACTCATATTGACTAAGTAACTTTTTTTTGTAAAGATCTTGTACTTTTCTACTATAAAATTTGAAAAAAAAAAAAAAAAAAAAAAAAAAGAAGAAGAAGAAGATACTTTTCAATTTTAATAAAAACAACCAATCCTTAAATCTCATTTATCCGGAGATGATTTATAACTACACAAATACTTATGACTTAGTTTTGATTTCTATTTAAAAAAAAAACAAAAAAACTTTTATTTCTTATTGTTTATGTCAAAGTCAAACTACATCATATATAATAATTAAAAAAATAAGGCCCTAAAACTTTGGAGGCCTCAAGCCATTGCTTCACTTGCTTGACCCTTGAGCCAGCCCTGATGTAGCTCATGGTGCAGTTATTGTCGAAGGCCGATCGATCTGCTGGGTTCTCTTGTTATTCTGGCCCATCATTAGATGGAACATTGTTATATGCAGCAGTATTTGCACTGTATAGTTAAATTGCAATGATTTTGCCTATTAAAACTGTTTCTTGCAACTGAGGCATGCTATATTTCCAAAATCAAGTAATTTATGCAAGTTTCTTTTTTAGGCACCTATTTAGATTGTCTCTGTTGACAAAAGTTTTGCTTGTAAGGGGGTAGTTTGGTTAATGGAATAAGGATAATAATCTTGAGATAAAACTTTAGATTAACTATATCTCGAGCTAATCCCTAATATATCTCATTATCCTACCATCTGTACCATGGTGGGATATTCAACAACACACCCAATATATTTCCAGAAGATGGGGTCGGGGATTAAAATGCAAGCAGTCTGTACCACTACCTCAAAGGTGAGGAAGAGGCTATTTTTGAAAGAACCCTCAGCTCAAGACAAACATTTCTAGAGGACTTAAAATAAGATCAAGAAACAATAGGTAGATACAAACAACAGATAATAACGTGTACCAAAAAGTAGTACTACACTCGATGTATCCGAAACAACAAACATAACCAAAACTCTAAGATCAAGACACTGCACACAAGCACGACGACAACTAACACAGATAACAAGACAAAACACAACTACCTACTAGCAAAGATGCACTCCTACCTACTTTTCATCTACCTTAATTCGTGTTCTCCACACTTTACTATTTAGTATCATGTCCTTTAAAGTTGTAACTATACCATTTCAACCTGGATATTGGGATATCCATGCATTTCTCATCTCGTATACAAACCAACCCCCAAGTTCATAACTCTTACCCTTCCGAATTAGGTTAGATTTGGATCTAATTAGTAAACTTTGGAGTCGTTAGTTGTGGCCTTTATGAGATGAAAAGTTGTGGTCATGTAAGAATATCTTACATACGCTGGTCCACTTACCTTCTTCAAATCCAAAGTCATTTTGTCTATAGATATTACACGACCATGAGAAGTCACAGTGTAGTATCTGTCACGACCCGAACCGGGATCCTGGCCGCGACCAACATCCCGAACCGTGAAGGCCCGAGCGTCCCTTTGTTAACAGGCAATCATACACACGTTCATACAATCATAAAGAGAATGCGGAAATGGATTCATACGGAAACATGGTCAATAACATCATACGACTGACCAATCAAAAGAAATCAATAAACCTTCCACATCATCTAACATCTGTCTGCGAAATCTCTAGTACATCAAAACCAATCATCATAACTAAAAACTGGGACAAGGCCCCCAGTCGGACCCAAAATCCGAAATGAAACAACAACATCTAAAATAGGCCTTCCGAAATAAAGAAAGGCTCACCAACTGCGAACTTCGGACAACCCAATTTAGCTACTAATTAGCTGGACCCCGGGACTGTGTCTCAGATCCTGAAATATATGGAGTCAATATAGATGTACTGGTATGTGAAACAACTCAAAATAACATGTTTTTATACAAAATAGATGAGAGCATATCATAATAATAGTGAACATTATGTAAATAAAAATACATGGGCATATTTAATAATTTCAAAGCAGTTCTTAAACACCTTGACTCACTCTTTGTTATTCTTCTGAGCTAGTTGGTATACCCTACAAATTTGAAATTCCACGAGCTATGTGGAACCCTCCCTTGACTCGGCGGCCGAGCCTCCAATCCAAGTAACCGCCAGGATTTGGAGCTGGTGATACCCCCCATGTGAGCACACCGCAGGAATCCCCCCATATGAGATGTCCTAATTATTTTATTATCCTCCCATGTAGGATACAATATCATAAGACCCACATCGGCAACTACAGTTTCCAGCGATGAGCTCTTACACTCAAACGCCTTTTTCGGGTAACCTACTAGCTCTCTTAAGCCCAACTTTTAGTTCTTTAAAACAAACATGCTTCATACTTTCAAAACATTCAATACTTATCTTGTTAAGGTCATGTAATCACCGGGTATCGTCATACCCTGACTTGCAAGTCAATCAAATCACATCATATCAATCTGTAGCCCTTTTCACTTATTATCATATTAGTGACCACCCTAACTTTTAAACATCAGATGAGGGAGAGTTATGCAATAAATCTTTCATTCAAAATCTTCATCAAAACATGCTCCTCCCAATTGCAGAATCAATAGGTGGTCACCTCATATTTGTTATTTCTTAAAATCTCATAAAGTTGTTAATTTGACACAATAAACATTTATCATGTGAAATCATATACTCAACATGTTATAAACAGTACCAAACCATGATCATTTAACAAGCATTCACCCATTAGTTTTTCATTTAGAAAGTCCATTACTTTAAACAACCCATAACCATCAAAATCGACAATATCTAATAAAAGAGGGAGTTTTGATCATTCATGCTCTCATTCAAACCTTACAAAACATACGAAATCAAATATACATAGTTATAGTTCAACTTCCATGAAAAATGGTTCAAGACAACATATATTTTCAGCAAAACAATCCCATAATGCATATATTTCGAAAATATTATCGAACAATTCATTAAGAAACATAATTGGGGATCTTTAATTTTGATAAAACATTTAAACTTATGCCCAAGGTTTTTAGAGTAGTCCCACATACCTTAGATTATAAAATTTGAAAGATGGAACCCGAATCTTGATCCGTTTCTTGAGAATCTTGAATTAAAAGGATTAGATTCTTGATTTCTTGTTCTTGAAGGAAACCCTAATTTAATCTTGTTCTTGAGAGTGAAGAATTTGATATATTGTAAAATTGATAATAATTGAGTAAATAACGTTTAGGGTGTTATTTAATTCATGTGAGAGGTTTCTGGGAAGGAAAAGTACCAAAATACAGGAATAACTTTTTACCCCAATACCAAATTAAAGCGAAATCGGTGGCGTTGGAAAGAAGACTCAAAGACCTTTCATTTGATATATGGTAGACCCCCTAATTCTTTATATACAAAATGTTATGGTCGATGGAAGTTGACCCAAGTTTAGACGTTCATTAAAACTTAATTGATAGAAAAGTTTTCAACTAGTATTTGAGTTAGGGGATTTTGTGATCTCAATTCATAGTCAAAGGTATTCAAACACTATAGGATTGATCATCACACGATTCAAATTTTTGCGCAAAAGTGCGGGGTGTTACAGTATCTGTCATCATAGTATATCAGATCACGAACAGCCTGTCGTGACATAACCAACCCAGGAGGCATAAACAAACCCTGAACTATCGTGATGACTTCAACATCATATGGATTGGTTGAGGGATTCTTCGACAGAACAACCTTATTGACACGATAAGAAAGCCTAGGAAGATGAATAGTCTTGTTGGGACCGCATGTAACTTCATCCAAACTCCGCACTATTATGATATTGTCCGCTTTGGGCCAAGTCCTCACGGATTTGTTTTTGGGCACCTCCCAAAAGGTTTCATCCTAACGGAGTTTGGGTTAGACTTTAAATATTGAACATGCTTCCTCTATTTCTCCGATGTAGGGATTGCTTTGCTTCCCAACAAGTCTCACCGGAGAAAGGGTTGAAAGGATCGATAAGATAATCAGACCGTTGAAAAAACAACCAACCATGAGAAAAACCACTACATCTCCCAACTTTAGGAAACAAGATTTCCATGATTGTTTTACCTTTGGTCACATTGTATAAGCTTGTGTTAATGATAGAGCTAAATTGATCTAGATTAAAGAACATTAACATAGGCATTTCTTCGATGGAACTTGAATTGATGGGCTGTTTTAGGATGTCATGATTTTTGGATACGAAGAAAAACCAGGGCTTGCAAACCGCGCTAAAGCGTAAGCAATCAGAGATGGAAGCTATTGTTTTTTTAAATCAAGTAGAGTGCCAAATCTGAAAGCTTTGTTCAATCTCTTAATATTAATTGAGTATCCATTGTGTAGTTTATTTTCAATATCCACTGCCTCATAATATATACACAAAGAGCTTAATAAATTAAAAGGACTTGTGCTTGTGTGGGAAATGTAACGAAGTTTACAATTTTTCATATTCATTAATTATCTTTATTAATGTTTTGTGCTTCTCAAATCTGTCTTTTCAGATTTCTATATTGTTTACCTTTAAATTGGTATAATTGAATCTATTGACGTGGTTCAAGGGCACACAGATTGAAATGACCGAACAAGAGGATTATGTGAGATTGTACATTCAGGAAATTGCCAGATTGCATGATGCTCCTATGTCCATCAAGTCTGATTGAGGAACACAATTCTCTTGTTAGTTGTGATGATCTTTTCAAAAAGGTTTGGGCAAATGGGTGAATATTAGCACCACTTCTCATCCTTAAATGGACGGAAAGTGGAGCGTACCATTCAGACTCTAGAGGATATGCTAAGAGTCAATAAAGTTGATTTTAAGGGTAGTTGGGTAGATCACATACTCTTATAGAGTTCACCTATAATAATAGATATCACTCTTATCATTCATATGTCACCGACTTTTTATGGTAGGCAGTGTAGGTCACAAATTAGATTGTATGAAGTGGGTGACACTAGACTGTCCGGTATTAGGGAGAGGCTTAAGACTACTCAATGTCGCCAAAAGTCATATATCAATGTAAGGTAAAGAGAGTTGGGCAAGTTGGCCAAAAAGACTCTTTTGAAAACTATTTTGTGGTTTATTAAAAAGTTATGAAAATTTTGCCAAATACCCTTTTAATCCACATCACCACAAATTTATCCAACTCAACAAATTCATCCACAATGTTTTTAATACTACACTTTAACCCAATATTTCCAACGTAACAAATTCATCCCCAAGTTTTTAATAATACACTTCAACCCACTCCATCATCCACCATTATAAAATATCTAGGTTTCCAAAAATATAAAAAAATAAATTCAAAAGCTAAAAATAGAAGGTGGTTCTTTCCCTCCAAAAAAAAGTTTTAATTCCGGCATCCTTTCCGGCATTATTTTCCGGCGATCAGCTCTAAATCAATCCACAAATCTCATAAGCTCGTCCATTGCATCCATTTTACCCCATTAGTTTGTTATCTTCTCAAACACACTTTCCACTATTGTTAAAGAACTTTAAATCAGTCACATCAGTTAAAAACTCTTTTGAAGTACATTACAATAACTGCGGCGACTCCAAGTTCATTTCTCTATTCCATAAACCTAACGACCATTGATTAGAAGCAATATTTGCATTTTCAAGTTTCTGTATGAATATCTGCTAAGTCATCGACCAGTCATCGTCATTCATCGACCGTGCATACATCCCGACATAGACCCTAAGCCTAATCTACCGTCAACCAAAGGTTAATTCTAGGATGTCTGTTGCAGAATTTATTCTGGTTGTAGGTGATTTCATGGGAGAATGGGTGAATACTCCAGAGGTTGGAAATGGGGATCTTTTACCAAGGTGACACTGCCCATTGTTGTTCACCGCAACAGTTAATACGACGAATTGGTTGCAAGCGTAAAGCAGAGCAGGGATCTAGATTGCGCGTTGAGCAACGTGGTCATTAGTTATCTAATGCATTCGAGGGAAAAGGTGAATCCTACGATCATACATAATGATGCACGTGTGTCCCTCTATATGATGAATGTTGATGCAGATGGCTTTAGGCTTGTTTTAAGGATAAATGTAGTTGACAAGTCCTTCGAAGGACCGATGAATTCATCACTATCCCCACCTTGGTGCCCGACAGTTGACGACAATTTGAATGATTACAAGAGCGATGGTGATCATCCCATGAATATGGAAGATGACTGTGTGTATATGGAAGACGTTTCATCGGACTCACAAGATGCGGAAAAAGACTGTGGAACGGGATTCCAACCAGTACATTTCTTCTCCGATGGAATCAATTTCTATTATGATCAAAAATTTGCCGACAAAAAATAGCTCAAAATACTACTAGACGGAGCAGCAGTGAGGCAGTCTTTTGATTATCGTATGGAGAAGAGCTGTACCAAATTATTGAAGGCGAAATGCGTATCTCTTGGTTGTGGCTGGTTGTTGTGGGCAAGAAAGTACGAAACCTCGAACAGATTTCACATATACAAGTATGTCGGGGAGCACACGTGCGGTGTTGAACACGCCACCCGCAAGCACAAGAAAATGTCATCCGAATTGATTGTTTCACTAAGCGTAAATCATTTTTGGGATGGTAAAGGTCCAAGCATAAGTGAAATTCAAAGAATTGTGTTCAAGGAGTTGCATTGCCACACAAGCTACTGGATGTGTTGGAAAGAAAGTGTAATTGCGAAAAATATTATTCGCGGGACACCGGAACACAGATATGCTTGCTTATCGGTTTTTTCCCACATGGTAGAGTTGTTGAATCCAGGGTCTTCCTACTCTATCATGGTAAACTAGATTGATGGATCGTTCGTTTACTAGTTCTTAGCATTTGGAGCTTGTATACGGGGATATGCCCACATGAGAAAGATAATTGTCGTCGATGGCACACATTTGAATGGAAAGTACGAGGGCATGTTGCTGAGTGCAGTTGCACATGACACCAAAAATCACATCTTTCTAATTGTCTTTTGTGTCGTCGATAAAGAGAACGATGCTCCTTGGACCTTCTTCTTCCAGAAGTTGAAGTCTATCGTAGAAGATGAACCAGATCTATGTGTCATCTCCGACAGGCACATTAGCATCGCTAATGCCTCTTCTCAAGTATACAGTCGTGTACATCACAGACTTTGCATGAGGCACATCATTGAAAATCTCCGTGTAAATCAACACTGTGGAGAACATCTTTATCTATTCTACACCGCGGCAAAGGCGTATTCCTTTGATGAGTTTAGCAAGAATTTTAAGGAATTGAAGTATAATTTCCCCGAGGCTGCACATGTCCTTGAAAATGTGTTTGGTTTTGAAAAATGGAGTAGAGCATACTTCCTGGGCAATAGGTACGATGTGATGACCACAAACCTCGCCGATTCGCTCAACTCGGTTTTGATGGATGAACGAGAGTACCCCGTATCGTACATATTCAATTCAATTGCTAAAAAATTTGGTAAAAAGTTTAGGGAGCAGTATGCCTATGTCGATGGTAAAGAGAACATATTTGTTCCTTGTACGGAAAAGATCCTAAGGGATAACAAGAGGGCGAGCGATTCCTTGTATGTGACTATTCCAAACGGGGTTCTCAACCAGTACATGGTGTTCAGCAATGGTGTTACTGCCAAGGTCAATCTCTTAGAGAGGAGTTGCTTTTGTCGGAAATTTGACTTGGTGAAAATACCATGCTAACATGCGATGGCAGCTTTGCGATCAAAGTATGGCGATGGTGTAGGTTATGGAAACTCCATCTACGAGTACTCTTCGCCAATTCATAAAGCTGCAAGTTACCTTCTCACATACTCGAAAGCAATTAACGTTGTCCTCCAGAGGCCGAATGGAATGTGCCACAGGAATTGCTAGACATTAAAATTTCTCCACCCCCTACGATCCCAAACTCGGAAGGAAGAAAGTCAAATGCACTAAGGACATCGGTGAGACGTTCAAGTCCAAAAGAAGGAATAGGTTTTCAATGTACAAGAAATCTGGGCACAAAAGAACCACGTGTAGCATGGCCAACAAATCATAGATAGGCTTTATTTTGCTTTAGTTGTAAAGCTACTATTTTGGGGTATAAATGTGCATTTCAATAGAATTTAACGTTCAGTTGTTATCGACTTAAAGCTTTATCTATGATAGACTACAAACATTCTATGGGATATCTCTAACTCGGTCTATTAAATCATATATATTTTTTATATGATTAATCATCAAACACGCTATGTAGGTATTTATACCGCCATATCTTTCTAATAGATACATTGAATCATTATTTCCTGTTGCCAATTAATTAAAAGCTGCAAACACGTCTGCTCTCAAGAAAAATCGCCGGTATACGCAAACCAAACATTTTCTATTCCTACACGCGTCGACTGACCATTGGTTGGATATATAAAAGGACGCCATCTATAGGTTTAGAAGTACAGGCCCTATTTCTATGTAACCCTTCACTTGTCCCTAAACCCAAAATATCAGAAAAACCCTCTTCTTCTTCCCCAAAACATCAGAAATCATGCCTGGTCGCAGAATTACCCTTCGTCCAATCAGGCATATTTCCTCTCGTCACTGCGATTTGCTCTACTTCGAAATAATTTTGACCGGCTATTCTACGGCCTAGGAGAAGACCGTCGTTACTTGGAGTGTGAGCTCCGATGAATTTCTCGTTTCCTCTGACCAATTCTAGAGCGTCTTGGAATGGACGATAACGACTACATCACCCCTCCCCCCATCATCCCCATAATTTAGTTTACTATTTTTTTTGTTTATGTTGTTAAGTTTTTGTTGGTTTGTTCATTGTTGAAGAAGCTTTCTCAGTAGGACTTTGTTAGAAGAAAGCTTCTTCCATTTTTCCCCTTTTGCTGTAAATTTTATCAAGTAATGCAATGAACAAGTTTAATGTAAGTTTCAGTTTCACTTTAATGAACAATTTCAGTTCGAACATTATGTTTACCACATTTGTTATGATTCATTTTTCTTTCTTGTGGCGGTTATTCTTCTGTACAAACACAAATTTCAAATATGTATGTCTCGTTCAATTAACAGTACTGTAGTTTGACTTTATTAATTTCAAATTTCTGTAAAAAGTGATATATAGTCTATCATGAATCATATACTCCGTCATTCATCGACCTTGTATGGCAGTTGATCGTAGATAATGTGAGTCGATGCATCACTGGTTAAATTAAAACGGACAATAACATATTTTGGGACCGGTGGAACCAAATAAGTAATTAAAAATTATTTAAACAGACAATAACATATTTTGAGACTGGTGGAACAAAATAATTAAATTAAAAATGATTTAAACAAACAATAACATATTTTGGGACTGATGGAATAAAATAATTAAAATAAAAATGATTTAAACAGACAATTACATATTTTGGGCTGGTGGAACAAAATAATTAAATTAAAAATGATTTAGATAGATAATAACATAATTTAGGGCCGGAGGAACAAAATAATTAAAATAAATAGATAATCTTGAGAGTCCATCGATTAGTCTGATCTATAGACTGGTGGTGACACTTAATAGACCGTAGTAGATCATGGCTTATGTCAGCCATCGATTAGATTGGTCGACCGTAGACTTACACCTTTAGATGTGCATCGATTGATATCCTAAGTATGTGTAGACCACGTTGATCGATGTGCACTGCCATAGACCTTCACTTAGATGTAGTTAAAAAAATAAATTAATTAATTAAAAATAAATGTAGTGTTGATTTCTACACATGTGAGTGAGTGTAAACAAGACACACAATCATATTAGTGTAGATGGGTAGTGGTTGAATGTTCAATGTGCTAAGAGTAATATTTCTCAAAGCACAAGTATGTATTAAGGATATATATTATATTTGATGACTACACATTCCACATACTCCTTCCATCACCACCCCTAAATCAAAATAGTGTGTGGAATGGATAGTGATTGAACAATCATCATTCTCAATACAATATATATCCTTAATACATACTTGTGCTTTGACAAACACTACTCTTAGTATATTGAACATTCAACCACTACCAATCCACACACTCCTTAATTCATATTGTACAAGCACTAATATGATTGTGTGTCTTGTTTACACTCACTCACATGTGTAGAAATCAACACTACATTTATTTTTAATTTGTTTATACATTTTTTAACTACATCCAAGTGACGGTCTATGGCAGTGCACATCGATCAACGTGGTCTACGCATACTTAGGATATTAATCGATGCATATCTCAAGGTGTAAGTCTATGGTTGACCAGTCTAATCGATGGCTGACATAAGCCATGATCTACGATGGTTTATTAAGTGTCACCACCAGTTCAAAAAATAAAATTACTGCTCCAACGGTAATAAATGGCTACTTTTATAATCCATCAGTGTCAACACTTCATTTTTACTTCATATATAAGGTCGGTCATCCCTCTTTATTTTATTTCATTCGCTTTATTTTGTTTTTAAAAATTCTACAATGTCTCAAGCCTCTCAAACATCCAATTCTAAAAATACTCTAATTTGTCATTGTGGGAATACGGCTGTCCTGAGGACATCACGCACGAACTCAAATCCAGATCGCAAATTTTATAATTGTGCAATTGCGAAGGTAAGCGGTGTGTGTCTTTTTTATGAAGTTAAGTTAGTCGTTATGTAATTATTATTTTTTTTAGGATAATGACGCGTGCTCATTTTTTAAATGGCTTGATGAACTATCACCTCCAACCAGTCCATCAACGTTGAGTCCGGGACCCTAGACATCAAATTTTCAAGGCTTGGCAAAATTTAATCTACTACAAAGACTCCAACAATGCGAAGAAAATAAAGATTTTCTCATGACTTTGTTCAAAGAATCCGAAGAACAGAGGGATCTCTTTAAAGTGTTGCTACATGACACCAAAATAGAGAGGGATCAACTAAAATAAAAATTAATTTTGGCCGAAGAAAGGGAGAATGACCTAAAAATGATGTTATGTGCTATAATGCTAGTATTCGTTCTTTGGAAAGGTGTAACATAGATGCAGTGATATTGAATAAATAATAATACTTCTATTTTTCTGTCACGCCCCAAAATTCCATCGGGCCGGACTGGCACCCGAAGCCGAGAAGGCCCGGGAGAACCCGTTCAAATACCTGTACTTTCACTTATATGTCACCAAAAATTTGGACAGCACTTCGTTGCATATAGAAGGGTCTAATTACCTGTATCAGCACAACACGCACAAATATATATATATATATTACGTAGCCGTCGGGGCCACCACATATACAAATATAACATCACTATATAAACTTCCATGACTTTACCCTTCCTTATGTCTACAAAGCCTCTAGGATATACATGACATAACTAGGGTCGGGACAAACCCCCCCGCCCACACATGACTCCTGTACAATAACAAAACATAAGGAACCGACTCGAAAAGCTCCGAAGAAAACTGGAGCTCACCAACAATAGCTGTATGACCTGGCTCCTATCTATGCTGTGAATGAGCTGAGGTACCTGTGCCTGCAGCATGAAATGCAGGTCCCCGTGGGGGACGTTAGTATGAAATATGTACTGAGTATGTAAAGCTGTAGATAATCACATATGATATAGGAGCTCAATAGAAATCAGAAACAAGTGAATAAGTCGTAATAGGAGTGGACCACACTTACTAGAACTTGTGACAACCTGTACATTGTATTTATTCAATCACTTTACCTTCGTTCTTATCGTCTTTGTATTCATTACTGTACTGTACTGTGACCATTAGGCTGCCCCCAGTACATATCAACTGGGATCGACCCATGCTAGGCTTATGCCCCTGGGATACCACCCATAAACACATAAATAGGGATCGACCCATGCTAGGCTTATGCCCCTGGGATACCACCCGATAAGAGAGAACTTCCATCACTTAGTTCAATTAATCTTTGAGATGGTTATTTCGGTCGCCACCACATTTTTGATACTTTGAAACAATGATACATCAATAGGAACCAAGTAATAGACCTTTTATACAATAACGATGTAATAAAGACTCATTGGTACATCAACAATGTGTTTCAGAATCATCAATATCACAACAATGAAATAGGAACCTTTTGGTATATCAATGAAACATTTTGACACTTTATAGAATGGAAACAACTTCGTTGGTAACGTAGAACAATACATGTTTTTGGACAACCTCGGAATCTTACTTGATGGAACATTGGTGTTTTCATGCCAAGGAACATTGTTAGAGTATGCTTTACATACCTCGTCGTAGATTCGGATACCAATTCAACACAACTTCCCGCCTTTACAAATCACTTTTCTACAATGAAATATTTGGCATCTAGTATTAGCAACCCAACACCACAATTCTCTTCCATAATTCCATACAACCAATATTTGCAAAGCATTCCAAAAACCAACTTGAACAATAGGTTTATGTGCGTATATATATATATATATAATCATCATTTCAATACCACATCATCACACCAAATCCCTTCACAATTCAACATAATCCAACCATGCACAAGAATAATCCAACATCATTTCCAATCATCTTTCAACAACAATCAAATAACATACTTCTTATGTTCACATGCATATACATACATATCCATATAAATAACACCAACATAATTTACATCCTTACCATAAAATGGCCCTTTTGATTTCGAAGTCCTGTTGGCACAAATAAGGGGTGCTTCTCGAATCCCTCGAGACGGTGAACACAACTACGGAATCAATTTGGATTTTCTACGGTTGAATCACAAGATAATTGGAGTTGAAATTAGGCTAGGGTTTCTTATTTTCAATAATTTGATGATAATTGATGGATATGAGACTAATTATATGTATATAATGACCAATTTTCGTCCATGAGGTGATGGAAAATGACCATATTGCCCTTAAAAATTTAAGTAAATCCGAATCTGTCCATGGTGGACTAAAGTAAATCGGCCATAACTCTTTGCTCCGATATCGGATTTGGGTGAAATTGGTATCGTTGGAAAGATAATTAAAAGGAATTTCATTTAATATAAAGTAGGCCACCCAGTTATTCATGTACAAGGAGTTATGATCGTTTGAAGTTGACCCTAAAAAACTTTTTTGAGAGGCTGAAGTAAAACGAGTATAACTCCTTACTCAGATGTTGGATTTGGATGAAACCAATTGCATTGGAAAGAAGACTCAAAGATATTTCTTTTGATAGGTGGTATCTCTCCCAGTTCATTATATTTAGAGAGTTATGATCGTTCAAAGTTGACCCAAAAAACTGACAGGCCTCAGTAGTTTGTGTGCAGGAAATTTTCCTGCACATTTACTGTTCACAACATCCCGGCCACCGTTTTATAATTTCGAACGTGCTCGATTATATCCTAAACTTATCCGTTTTTGGAAATCTTTATATCGTTGGAAATCTTATTCAATAACCTTCGTATGGAACCATCGACGGGCAAATTCCGGTATAAATAAAGTCGATTCCTATACACATATAATCAAACTATACACTTGAAACCATCTCAAAATAATCAATACTCATACTTAAACTCATATATACCTAACTTAGGATCAATACATATACTCCAACACATATAACAATGGCTAATGCACGTAATTAAGTACGGGGTGTTACATTTTCTATAATGTTAATACTATTAAATCGACCAGCATGGTAATGATAGACCATGCAAGCAGTATACGAAAGATTATGTATGCATTCTATGACATCAACCATACACTGCACCAACTATGACAACACCCTGCATATTCAAATGGCAATGCCACTAATCATTTTGATAGAGACAGATTCAGTGCAGAATCATAACCACTACCATAAAATAAAACAATGTTTCTAATAAAAAAAAATATTTTTCCGATCCTAACTACCAATCATTCAACAACACATTAACAATATTAGCATTCAAATGTCTTTTTCCCTGTCTTCCTCATCAACACAAATGTTACTATTGATTTCACCTACGATATCCATGACCAAATCTTTTTGGTCATCTTCATCTTTTTTTTTCTCAGCAGCTTCGGCTGCTTCTTCATGCTCGCCTTCTTCTCCTTCTATTTCAGCATCTGCAACAGCTGGTACTTCTTCGGCTGGTGCTTCTTCACCTTCTTCTCCTTTTTTCTCAACATTTGTTGTTGTTTCTTTTTCAGGTTCTTGTTCTGCTTCTGGAGCTGCTTCTTTTTCAGCTTTTTCTTCTGCTTCTGATGCAGCTGCTCCTTTTGGACTTTCTTCTTGGCACATATCTTCTTCTTTTTCCTCTCCCGCCACAACAGAGGCCAACTCATCCATTTTTCTCCTTTTTTTCTCCTTCTTCATTCCTCTCCGATGCACGAAGGTCCACATTAATTGTATCATCATATTACAAAGTGTTGCTGATATTTAAAACTAAAAATTCATTAACAACATCAATTATTAATTGAATGAAGTTACCTTGCTCGTGTTGTCGCTCATCTTGTTCTTTTTCTTTAGTCTTTTCTCTCTAATATAGGAAGCAATATCCAACACCACTTCCTCGAGCGTAGCAACACGCTTATGAAGATCCCCGAGAGATGAGGTGCCCGCTGCATATTTGGAGGTGCTCGGAGTATCATCATTGTAGATATGTAATTTTGTCCCTCCGGAAGATATTTTTTTGCCTATTTACCTTATCCTACCGTGTATCCTCGTCCGTATGATAATTCCTCTGCAAAAATACAAAAATAACAAGCCAACGTACCCTATCAAATGGCAACACCTCGCCACCCCTCCATTTCTTGTCCACAAAGGCAAAAAGGATAAACATACACTAAAAAAGGGGTCCCACGAGGGAACCTTCCAGGAACGTGCCAAGGACCCTTTTATTTTTTTTATATGCATACACACATAGGGAACAAGAGGGAGAGATGCGAGAAGGAGAGGAAAAAAGGGGAGAAAACACACAGAGCAATGGAGAGAAAATCCTTCTTCTCTTTGACACGAAGCTTCACAACACACTGACCAGGGATTCTCATTTTTCTTCCATGAACAAACATACACACAGACCCCCATTTTCTTCTTTTTCTTCATCACTCACATCACACACACAGGAGAAAACAGAGAAAGACCTCACGCCATTTTTTTGAACACTCCATTTTTGCTTCTTCTTCTTCTTCTTACACAGAGCACACACGCATATATACACCATATACACACTAAACAGAGCACGCATTTAGGGGAGGATCTTCTTTTATTTTTGTAAGGGAGAGTACATATTGACTCACCTCACCAGCTTTACGAAAAAAAAAAAGACACCCAGCTGACTTTTCACTCAAAAATCCCACTCCCCTATCAATACTCAACGTAGATAACAACACAACATAGATTCACCATCAATATAGGCACACGCGCACCAGAAATTGAGGGGTAGTGAGAGAGATTTAAGGGAGAAATAGCGAGAGAAAATAAAGAGGGAATTTGGGTGAGAGAGATTAGAGAGAGATAGTGAGAATCATGAGAGAGGAAGGAAAATCGATGCTTATTGACGGTTTTCGGTGGGAAACTCACCAAAAAATCATCGTATTAGCTGCCGGATAATGCTCCAGTCTCCGTTTTGCTGTTGTTCCGGCGAAATCGACGGAAAACAACGTCATTAGGTCCACTCGTCCCAAACCCGACCCGGAATAGCATTGTTGTTTATATTCAGTGTGATTTGCGTATTGCTATTTTGGGTCACTTGTTTCTTTGCGGGTTTGTAGTTTTGGGTTTCATAGTGAGATCTGTTCGTGAGTTGTACTGAAGTTGGGTTTGTTCGATTGAGTTTCGATTCGAGGTTTTGGGTGCGCACTCTCTTTACTTGAATAACATTGAGTTTGAAAGGTTCAAATTGAGGTCCAATTCTACTCTCTTTCTCTTTTATTTCGTTGTTTATTATATTTGGTGTTGAATCGAATATTGTGTGTTATTTGGTCCTTGTTGGTAATAAATGCGTGTTTATTTTGACTCATGGTTGGTTTGCTTGATTGTGGTTTGGTGAAATGGTATCTTGTTTGAGAATTGAAAACTTGACATAATGGTTGAATTTTGGTTAGTTTGATTCATTGGTTGTTTGACTTTGAAATGAACATTATTTGAACTTGGTAGTATCATGATACGTTAATTGGTTTAGGCAAACATAGGTTGGGTAGGCAAAGTTTAGAATTTGTGGCTTTGGTTGAATGGTGAAAATTTTGTGGAATGTTTGAAATTTTGTTGAATAGTTTTATTTTCCCGCACTAAAAATGTATTCATTTGGTCGGGGAATGCCTCGAGGAATTTGTATTGATTTGGCCGGGGAATGCCCCGAAGTATCTGTATATATTTATTCACCGGGGAATGCCCCGAGGTATCTTGTACCCGGAGGACGTTCGTGATGAAGGCTCGAGGTGTTGGGTAGAGCATTAGTCTAGAATTAATTTAGAATAGGATTTATTTTTATGCATTTTTCTATTTTTGGACTGTATAATTAGACTGGACACTAAATTTTGGATTGTTTTATCTTGTTTGCTTAATTGATTGTTTTTTTGCATGTTTTGTGTGGTTTATACCCTCGTAGTGTCAAAATTAGCCGATACGCTCTACCAAGCGACCGTGGTCAAACCACAGAATCGAGGGATGCCTAACACCTTCCCCTCGGTCAACAGAATTCCTTAGCTGGAATCTTTCTTCGCGGATCAGTTTTATAGAGTCAAAACCATTTTGAAAAAGGATAGTCATGGGTGACTTGGCACACCCGATTTATGCCAAGTGGCGACTCTGAGTTTTGAAACTAATGAATCCTTCTCGAAACAATTTTCATCTTTTGTCACTTTAATAATAAAACCCTTTCGAAACTTAAAATGAATAACCATTTGAAGACGAAAAAGGGGTGTGACAATCATCACCAACGCATACTTCAATGGGGTCACCGCCCAAATCCCCGTCATCATCACTGTCCTCATTTGAAATAAGTACAGTCACCCCTTCTAACTCTTTCTTTAAGCCATCGAGGACGTTATTCTTCACCTCGTTTGTATATGGCTCAAAGGAAATCATGTAATCCAACTTCGTCTCACGAAGAGTAGGGATGATGTACGGGTGCACATTCTACAAAATATCAATTAACAATTACATAACATTCAATACAACAGTAGTACTATTATTGCATAATAAAAAATGAGTTCATACCTCGATAATTTTTTCTTTGTACTTGAATAGGTCGCCTTCGATTAGCTGGTCACTTTTTGTAGTGTGCCATCTGAGGATACGGGGAATAGGAAAGGGTTCATCCGTTGATTTTCCAACAAATTTTTCAAGATGAGGAAAGGCCCCGTAGATCCAAACCTGTAAGCAGTACATCAGTGAAAAAAGAACTCAAAGTCTATGACATAGTATAAATAAAACAAGAATCTACGATAAACTCACTAAAGGGTTTATGGTAGATACCATGAATGCCCAGGGAAATCCGAATAGAGCATAAGATGTCTTCTGCTTCTCATCAAATACTTCCTTCTGCTTCTTCAGGTCACTTTTCTTCTTTAAATAGTCCAG
The DNA here is from genome assembly GCF_002878395.1 of Capsicum annuum. Taxonomy (NCBI): domain Eukaryota; kingdom Viridiplantae; phylum Streptophyta; class Magnoliopsida; order Solanales; family Solanaceae; genus Capsicum; species Capsicum annuum. The sequence goes on along the minus strand of NC_061121.1, from coordinate 232,319,063 downwards.
GGTCAGTTGAAATGTCTCTTTCCCCCATGGATAATTCTCGAAGAAACTCAAAGAACCGATCATTCGAATTAGTTTCGTGTCCATAACCTTCATCGAATTTTTTGCAAGCAACATGGTGTGCAAGAACCACAGTAAACAACACTTAAACTTCTGGTCCTCGTTCAGCTTATTCCCTCTGATCAGGTGCAGCAAGTTGGCTGCCGTAATGTTTTTGTTTTTCGTCACCTTAAAGCAAAAATTTTCCCCCTTTGCTAACGCCCTCTTTATTTTTTATTCACTAGGGTATGATGAGCAGTTCAACCCTGTGATCAAACAAAACTCTTTCAAGACAAAACATGCAGGCTTGTTGTTAACGCAGAACCACATCTCGAGACGCATCTTATCGTTCTTGACGCGTCGCAACAGCAAATAATAGACCAACTGCCCATTGAACTTGAGATGTTCCGACAGGTTTCTCAGGTGTCCAAAATAGGACCGCTTAAATATTTTCTTCAATTCTTGGTCAACAAGAACTTGCTGGAAATCTCGATAAGCAGTCATTCTTGATCTGACCGATATCTTTGCCGGGAAAGATCCGACCTCGTCCATTATCGTTCGAAGGTCATACCGCTCAACGGAAATGAACCTTGAAAGAGATGGTACAGACAAGGGATCATTATCCCCATCAGCACTATTTCTTTCACTATCTTTGCTCTCTTCACTGTCACCACTAGCACTGTTCTTGGCAACATCTTCACTGGAATCGACGTAGTCGCTTATCTCCTTTAACTTCGAATCTGATTTGGACACCGACTCTTTATTTTTCTTCCTTTTTGAGACATTTCCAACTGCCTCAGCTTTTCTTTTTCTATTGCTACCAACAGTATCAAAAACGGTACTGGCTTTGCATTTAGAAAGGATGTATTTTTTTACCCATTTTCAACACAATCTACACCTGCAGAACAAATATCCCATTTTCAGTTCATAGACCACAAGTCTATCAATAGAAATAACTCAATGCTCAAATGACCCCCCCCCCCCCCCCCCCCCCCCCCCCCCAAAAAAAATTAAGAAATACCCCACCAAAATCTAATATGCAATATCAAAATCAAATTAGTGCACCTAATCAAACTAATTAGCTATTAATCTTTTAATTTTCACTATTTCAGACATCATATTTTAAATGAATTCCATACGTCTAAAAATTGATTTCAATCTAGGGCATTCTCATTTCATAGACCACGGGTCGATTTCATAGACCACGGGTCTACGGACAGAAACAGGTCACTGTTCGAATCAAAATGCCAAAATAACTCTTCCACCATCAAACAGTTCACTACACACTTCAATAACTGAACCAAAATTCATCATGCAGTATCAAAACACAACAATTTCTAAAAATCATATTAGTGCACCTAATCAAACTAATTAGCTATTAATCTTTTAATTTCCACCATTTCTGCAACCATATTTTAAAAGAATTTCATACGCCTAAAAATTGATTTCAATCTAGGGCATTCTGATTTCATAGACCACGGGTTGATTTCATAGACCACGGGTCTACGAATAGAAACAGATCGTTGTTCGAATTAAAATGCCAAAATAACTCTTCAAATAACGATTATCCCACTATTCAACACTTTTTTGCTAAACAAAATCGAAACTAAACCAAAACTCCTTAATCAACCAAATTCAAAAAGAAAAAAAAATTCTACATCACTACGAATCGATTAGCAAAGAAACCCGTTTAAATGGATCTAGAAATGATCGCAACTTGATTTTAACTAACCTTACGATGCAATAACGACCCCTTAGCTACTGGAGAAGAAGAAGAAACGAAAATGACAATTTTGGGATGAAGGTTTCTTAAGCGGGAGTTCAGAGAATTGAAGAGGAGAGAGAAAGGGTTTTTTTTCTGGATATTGGAATAAGTGTAGGGTGTTAGTGTAGTATATTGAATTTGCAAAGTTCTAAAAATGATGAAATGATCCCTTGGTCCACCTGGGCCCCACTTTTTTAACTTTTTTCAAGTTTTTATACCCTAACCCTAAAAATTAAATCAAAAATAATTTTAGTGGGTAAATGACAAAATAGTTTTGGAAGTGGGTAGTCTTGCCAATTTTTCCCAAGAGAGTTAGTGCTTGAAACTAATGATTAGGTATTTTTGAAAGTCTCTCCTACGAAGGAAGTGTTGAGGTTTGGTAAAAAGGGTAAGCTCTGTCCTCGCTACATTGGTCCTTATTAGATTTTGAAGAATTTTGGGAGTGGTTCTCATAAGTTGGACATACCTATGGATATGTCCCCGTTCTACAATACCGCTGCCTCGAAATTATTAAGTCGAATATCATCACTAGTTGATGGATTTCGCGATGAAATAATTTTCTTGATATAAAATAGGAGAGAAGGGAAGGCGTGTAGTGTTACCAAAGAAACGATTGAAAAGTTTCACATGGTAGTAGTCAGGCATATAGGGGTGTTGGGTTGTGGAGCCTGATTAATAGGTGATGTACTGGTTATATATTAATGTTCTCGCGGCCCCGATCCAAATTTTAGGCATTGTAGCTTTTATTCTCATTTTTCTGTGTAACTGTACATACTCTGAATCATCCGCCGCGGAGTTTACCTATGGGTATTACCACGAAATCATTTATCTCTCTCTCCTCACAAACTCTCTTTCTCTCTACTTTTCTTCATCCTCTTCATCAGATCTAGTGTGTGTGAAGGCAAACCGATCCTAACAAGGGGAGTGATGTATAGTTAGGCGTTTGAAAAGCTATGTGAAACGTATTATAGGTAGGTATGTTTCGAAATGAATAAATTTGCAAAAGCTTGTGCGTTGGGACTTGTGAGTACACTTTCTCCAATTTTATTGACTCAAAGAAAAAAATAGTAAGAAAATTAAGTTAATCTAAATAATTTCAAGACCAACTACTTACTAAAACCAAATCCAAAATCGAATTGAGATTTAAGAGATTGAACAAAGCTTCCGGATTTGGTACTCTACTTGATTTTGAAAAAAACAGTTTCCATCTCCGATTGCTTAAGCTTTAGCGCAGTGTGCGAGCCATGGTTTCATGACGTCCTAAAACAGCGCATCCATTCAAGTTCCATTGAAGAAATGCCTATGTTAATCTCATGGTTGGTTGGTTTAATTTTTCAATGGTCTGATGGTCTTATCTGTCTTTTCAACCCTTTCTCCAATGAGACAATCGATCTTCCTAGTCTTTCTCATCGTATCACTAAGGCTGTTCTATCGAAGAATCCCTCAACCAATCCATATGATGTTGAAGTCATCGCGATAGAGTTCAGGGTTCCCTTATGCACCCGGTAGTAATGAATGGATTGTCATGACTCATTATGTTTGTGATGTGATGATACACTATGATGACAAATACTAACTTGTGACTTCTCGTGGTAGAATTTTTTTCTATAGACAAAATGACTTTTGATTTGAAGGAGATAAGTGGGACCATTGTCACTAAGGTATTCTTACATGATCACAAAATTTCATCTCATAAAGACCACAACTAACGAGCTTCTAATGGTTTGCATATCTCATTCAAGTTGATAGTAAACCCTATGACCCAAGAATCCATGTTTGCAGAGTTGAACGACTTGGGTGATAAAGTCTTGTTCTTACCTGAACAAGGTTCCATCTCTATTTCTGCCTCCAAATTTTCAGGATGTAACGCCAATTCTTTATACTTTACAGGATATATATATATAGCGTGGTCTTTAGTGGAGTTTTAGCGTACCGGTCTGTCCTTTTTTTGTTGTTAAGTTGTAAGTCGGAGGAAGTATGTTTCGAAATGGATAAACTGAGTATATCTATACTTTCTCCAATTAATTGACTCAAAGAAAAAAATATTTATTTCATTTTCTGTTACCGTTACTAAAAGAAAATTAAGTTAATCGAAATAATTTCAAGATCACCACTAACTAAAACCTAAATCCAAACACTAAAAAAAAAACAAATTGTTTTCTCGTCCAATAAACAAATCAAAAACATATATATGACCAACATGAATTGTGTTGCAGTGATGTAGCAAGGTTCGAAAATAGGTTTGCGATCCAAATAGTCGAAACTCCAGTATGAGTACCGGACTACATAAAAAAAAACAATAGCATATGAAATTTTGCCATGATTTTTCAAAATTCAAAAATATGCTTTTCTGCATTTTTGTCAAACAAAAAAAGAGAAGGAATATCAAAAAGACAAAAAGAAAATAAAAAAGAAGAATTGGAATAAAAATAAAGGCGTTCTAAAATTTGAAAATTAGGCTCGGGATCTTCCCAAACCATAAAATATTAGCTTCGGAAAGCCGTTGGAATCCGAACCTAAGAACTCTTTATCTTTTTTCCCTCTTCTTTATCTCTTTTTTCATCTTCTTTTTTTCTCTTTTTTACTGAGAATTGAATCTTCTTTAATTAGGAATTCTTGTAGGAAGGCTGACGACTACATAAGCTAAAAGACTACGACTAAATTTTGGTTAAAAAAAACAAAATAATTTGTGGGGTTTGAGTTTTGAAGTCATTTCTTGATTTCTTATTTTGGGTGCTTGAAATTTGGAAGGAAAAAAATTGTGGGGTTTGAGTTTTTTAGTCATTTTGTTGATTATATAATTTGGGGTTCTTGAATTTTTGGAAAAAAAATTGTGGGGTTTGAATTTTGGAGTCATTTTGTTGATTATACAATTTGGGGTTCTTGAATTTTTGGAAAAAAATTGTGGGGTTTGAGTTGTTTAGTCATTTTGTTGATTAGACAATTTTGGGTAAAAATACAAAGAAAATATTGAGGGGCTTGAGTTTTGGAGTCATTTTGTTGATTAGACCATTTGGGGTTCTTGAATTTTGTTTTAGAAAAAAAGTTCAGAGAATTAAAAGCTTTGTGGATTACTCATAAGATAATGAAAGGGGATAGAATGGCAAAAAGATCATCTTTTGGAAGCATTGTGAGGAAGAGGCTATCAGATATAACAAATTCTCTTCCACAAACACAACAAAAAACGCCTATTGATGTCGATAAGGTTTCGCCTGATGTTGTATCAATGAAGGAGTACATTAATCATCTTGCCAAAGTATGGTAGTACTTTATTTTTGTGATTTGTTTCAGCTTATGGAGGACATGACTTTAGATAGGGGTGTGTGGAGGTCGCGGATTAGGGTAGAACAGTAGTAGGTAGCAGTGTATTCTCTTGATGTTTGTTCGTATTAGTAGCCATACCCTCTTAGTTTTGCTTCTATAGTTTCACCGATTAGGGTAGAAGAGTAGTAGGTAGCAGTGTATTGTCTTGATGTTCGTTCATATTAGTAGTAGGTAGCAGTGTATTGTCTTGATGTTCGTTCATATTAGTAGTCGTAGACTCGTAATTGCTTCTGTAGTTTCACCGATTGTGGTAGCAGAGTAGTAGGTAGCAGTGGTCTTGATGTTCGTTCATATTAGTAGTCGTAGACTCGTAATATTGCTTTTGTACTTTCACCAATTAGAATAGAAGAGTAGTAGGTAGTAGTGCATTGTCTTGATGTTCGTTCATATTAGTAGTCGTAGTAATTGTTCCTGTAGTTTTTTGTCCTTTGATTTGTGTTACTATCTATTGATTCCTTGTATCTAGATTATCGTATTCTTTTGTTGTAGCTTTGTTATTATATGTTGAAAACCGCCTAATGATGTCGATAAAGTTTCCCCTGAAATTTCTTCAATGAAGGGCTACTTTAATCATCTTGCTAAAGTATGGCTCTTTTTTGTTGTTTTTACTTAATGAGTGTTTTCTGAATTTATTTTCTGTGATTTTCTTAAGCTTACCGAGGACATGACCTTAGATAAGAGGGTATGGAGGTTATGGATTACGGTAGAAGAATAGTAGGTATAGCAGTGCATTTTCTTAATGTTCGTTCATATTAGTAGTCGTAGACTTGTAGTATTGTTTCTGTAGTTTCACCGATTAGGGTAGAAGAGCAGTAGGTAGCAGTGCATTGTTCATAGTAGTAGTAGTAGTAGTAGTAGTAGTATTGCTTCTGTAGTTTCACGAATTAGGCTAGAAGAGTAGTAGGTCGCAGTGCATTGTCTTGTTGTCCGTTCATATTAATAGTAGTGGTACTGGTGGTAGTAATAGTAGTAGTATTGCTCCTGTAATTTCACAGATTAGGATAGAATGGTAGTAGGTAGTAGTGCGCTGTTCATATTAGTAGTAGTAGTATTGCTCGTGTAGTTTCTTATCCTTTGATTTATGCTACCATCTTTTGATCGTTTGTTTTTTCTTGTACATCCATTACTTATGGGTCTATTGGAAACAACCTCTTTACCTCTGAGGTAGGGGTAAGGTCTGCGTACACTCTACCGTCCCCAGACACAAGTTAGTAGGACTACGTTGGATATGTTGTCGTTGTCGGGTTTGTGATTTGTGTGTAATTTTCTGATTTTCGCGTTGTTCTTTGGTTGCTTGAAACAGGAAAATGTTGCATTGGTGAAGATTGTTCAAGAAAAGAAGTATGTAATAGTGTACAATATTACACAATCTAGAGCATGCCAGTCTTTTCGATTATTATTAACTTTGTTACTATCAAGTTGTTTGATGTTTTTTTATATGTTTTGATTATGTTAACAGCAAGATTATAGAGTTGAGTGGACTTGAGCTTCAAAAAATGAGGATTCATCTTCAAAAAATGCAGCTACAAAACTGGAATCTTGCTCAATCGAATAGTCAAATGTTGGCGGTTAGTTTTCTGTCTTGCTCTTCCGTACTGATGTGTAATTTCAGATGTAAGTGGTGTTGCGTTCATGATTTTTTATCTGTTAATTTTGCAGGAACTCAATTTAAACAGAGAAAAGGTAAAAAGAAAAATCGTTGAGAACGTACAAGTTGTAGAGGGAAATTAGAACTTATAGTTGAGAAAGGAGTTAATAATGTGTTTCTGTAACAGATGAAGTCGCTACAACACGAGCTGGTTTGCAAAGAGGTATTACTTAAATCGCGGAATTTGGAAGAGGTAAGGATTTTGTACTCTCTCTAATTTGTTACATCTCGATGAAAGAAATATAGATGCACGCTTGAAAGAAAAACTTCTGTATAAGATTGTAGGTGCATGCAGTCTTGGTCATGCTTAAGTTCACCTTGGCTATAGCATGAAGTTTCATCAATTTGGTTTGAGTAGAATACGTTGCCTTTCTATGTTCAATTCGGTCATGCCTAAGTTCACGAGACTCCATAACGTACATAAAGAGTAGGTGCATGCAATCGTGGTATTGCCTAAGTTCATCTTGGCAATAGGATGAATTCATCAATTTGGTTTTAGGTAAGTTGCCGTTTTATGCTCAATTGGTCATCCCTAAGTTCACGAGACTCCATAACGCACATAAAGAGTAAGCAACTTAGGTGCATGCAATCTTGGTATGCCTAAGTTCACGTGACTCTATAACGTGCACAACGGGTAAGCGATCTATGAATAGGCTTAGTTCTGTATTTCATCAATCTGGTTTGGGTAGAATAAGTGTGGAACAAGGACCTAACTTCACAGACTCTTGAGAACTTGGGCATGACCAAATTGAACGTAGAAGGCCTCGTTAGATAATCTCAGAACTAACTAATCTCTTTTTGTTTCAAGCAGCAAATTCGAACTCATTTTGCTTAATCGCTTGTCACATAGTCTGAGATGCAAATAGTTAGATGCGTCTAGTGCTGCATTTTGATATTGATCAGTAGAGACGTAATCCGGTGTCAATTTCTTGTAAATGCAGGAACAAGAACAACAAAAGAACCAGTCGACGAATGACTTGCTGGTGTGATACTGAAACTTTGTTGTTTTCTACTTGCAATTATTGGCATTCCTCTTATCTTCTCTCGCTAAGTCGATATTCGTGTTTTTGGCACTAGGATGAAGAGTTTATGGATATCGACTCTCAGTTGAACAAACATAGCAAGCCTAGAAATGGTAACAGACGCCAGCGTGCTACAAGAACTCAATGTAAATGCTAGTTTATCCACTTGTACATTATTCATTTTCCAATTTTATCTCCATAATCCCTAACCGTTAAGTTATCTTTCACAGCTATGGGCCATTCGACAACCTCTCAACAAGCTGCAGAAAAAGAAGCAGCAGAAAACAAAAGGTTAGTTTTCGTTACAGCAGAAAACTTAGCCCTCTACGTAAAAATTACTTGGTATTATAGGTGTTGTTTTGTTAGTTCATATTTGCTTCTACGTACGAACTAAGTAGCGAACTTGTCTTAATAAAACTCAACATTGTCGTTGCACGTTACTCCAATAACAAGTGTTTCCTCATTCAAAATTCAGCAATCAAAGAGTTGTTTTAAGCATAATATTGACGTGGGGAGAACGTATTTTTACTAGTTATATCATCCGTTTCAGGCGATGTTTGAGAAGAAAGTCTACTAATTCCAAAGTACAACAGCCAGAACCAGCAGCAGAGGACTTGTTTGAATTAGAAGGCCTTGCTGTACCCTTTAACAGTCCGGTTACGGTTCACACAGACAATCTTATTCCATCGTCTTTCTCTGGCGTTGAAGAAGTGAACCATGACAAGGAAAATGTAGTGCCACTTTCGCGAAGGAGTTCTATTGGAAGACCATCGCGTAAAGCAGCCGAAAAGGTTCAGTCCTACAAAGAGATTCCAGTTAACATCAAAATGAGAAGAGTTGCATGAGCTTTTATAGAGCTTGAAGACTATTATTAACTCCATCCATTTATGTTATGTATGCTATGGTTATTCTATGTTAATCCTGTATTGTCACATTTTGATTGTTCTGTATATTATCCTTATTGGCTAAATAGTGTAACTTGGATCAAAATTAACTAGTCATTTGCTATATTTTAGGCCCAGGGTTGTGTATTAAAGTTTGATTTCTTGAAGGCTCTATAGCACATGAACCTGTGTTGTTCAGACTCTACAAAAATGTCGACGGGTGCGAGTCAGATCTTCCAAAAACAATGTATTTTGAAGGATCAGATAGGTGTGAGTCAGATTCTCCAAAAATATCGACGGGTGTGAGTCAGATTTTCCAAAAATAGTGTATTTTGAAGGATCCGACAGAGGTGCAGCAACATTTTTGGAGAGTCCGAGCAACTTAGGTTTCAATTTTTTTTGTTTTGTTTTCCATTTGGCCATTAGGTTTGAACTCGTGTTGTTCGGACTCTTAAAAAATATCGACGGATGTGAGTTCAGATCCTTCAAAAATAGTGTATTTCTGAAGGATTCGGTAGGGGTGCGGCAATATTTTTGGAGAGTCTAAGCAACTTAGGTTTCAACTTTTTTTGTTTTGTTTTCCATTTGGCCATTCGGTTTCAACCTGTGTTGTTAGGACTCTTAAAAGATATCGACGGGTGCGAGTCAGATCCTCCAAAAACAATGTGTTTTAAAGGGGTGTGACAACATTTTTGAAGAGTTCGAGAAATTTAGGTTTCAACTTTTCTTTTTGTTTTGTTTTTCATTCGGCCTTTGATATTCGCTTTGGAGCTCGGAAATTCGACTTTCATACACTTTCAAATTTCGTACACTCTGACAAATTCGACTTTCGTACACTTGACTGGAACTTCGACTTTCGTACACTTGACTGGAACTGACATAATCTGATTAAAGATGAGAGAGTACTTACCACTCTGTCAGTACTGACTTTCTGACTTTAGTTTCAACATGTGATCCTTTTTGTACCCCTTGGATAGTCATTATGAAACCATGTAGGTAATTATGTAGCTGAAGCAACATTTTCCATCACCTGCTTCCATTATTATATTATCTGCCCAAAAAAGATTCAATATATTATGCTCTAAACTAAGGTCTCGGGTTTGAGCGCTCTGGGTACGAGAAAAATCTTGTTTGGGAGCACTTCCTCTTAAATAATCCTATGATATGAATTTAAATTAATCAAAATTTCCATATAAATAACAGACACGGAATGAGAAAATATTGAGTTCCTTTCTTTTTGACCCCATGAAAGTGAAGTATCATAATAACACAGTTTACTGTTGAGTCAATAGTCTATCGAAAATAATCTCTTTACCCAATAAAAGTAGCGGTAAGGTCCGCCTCCACTTCACCATTTCCAAAATTCACTAATGAGACTACAACAACGACGGCATACCTAGTGAATTTCCACAAAGTGTGATCTTGAAAGGATAAAATATACACAGTACATACCAATACCTTAGAATGAAGTAGGAAGACTTTTCGATAGACCCTGACTCAAGACAAACAATATAAAAAATATAATAAAAACATAATAAAAAAAAGATAAAATAACATACCAATAGATTATACCAGAAACAAGACACCCATAAAATAGTACTATAAATTATCTATAAAAAATCACAAACACCATGTCGTTGCATTTCCTTACTTCTTTTTAATTCATTCACTTCAAAGCTGGTTCTGAACGCCGCATAACATCATCTTTAACCAACCTCCACCGTGCTTTTGGTGTGACCACTAAAAATTTGCTTATACACTAAAGAGCTGTTTATATACGTTTACTAAAAGATTGACTTTCATTTATTATCATTAGTCCAGTATAAAACTAAGAAAGAGAGATGTGCCTAAGACGACATGTTAGCAAACTGGAACAAGAGATTACAAGACACACTGATAACACTACAATTATTAATACGACTTCAAATAAAATATCCCTTTATGCTGATAAGGACGCAATTATCAAATTATACTGAATACAATATTATTATCAATGGCCCATTTTACCACCCCTATAATGATACATTTTACCATTATAATCCTAATTAAAATTTTCAAAAATATTTTAATGTGTCAAATCAATACTACTACCTAAATCAAGGTTATTCTTTTAATGATTTTAGGGGCAACTACTGCTTGGGATTCCAAATTAGAAGTGTAGTGAAGTGACTAGATAGCTAACTATAGAAAGAAGAGACTAAATAATTTTAGGCCCTACCTTTTTGTGGAACCCAATGATCCCTTTATTATAGCCCCACAAACCTACCCTATCAAAAAAAACAAAAAAAAAAAAACATAAATATACACCTTTAACTTAATATATTTATTCAAATCACCATTCTTATAAAATAATTATAAAAACCTCAATTAATTATGTATCTTCATTGAATGCATCAAAAGTTAATTATGTATCTCAATAAATTTAAAATAAAAAAAAATATCGAGATTTAATTATATATCTTTACAAAAAAAAAGATATTTTCATTGAATGTATTATGTATATCGACAAATCTCAAATCAGAAAAAAAATATATCAGAAGCTAATTATGTATTTTTACAAAAGAAAAAATATATCTTCGTTGGATGTATCGAGAGTTAATTATGCCTCTCGACAGATTCATAATCAAAATTTTCAATAATTATGAAAAATATCGAATTTTTTTTTGTAATTAAGCTCCCAACTACCGAAATTTATGTTGTTTGCCCTAAAAAATGGTCAGTTTTATATTTTTTATTTTCATCGGTAATAGATATCAGATAATTCTATTTATCAATGTTATGATATGTGAAAAGAATCATATGATATTTTTTATTTCTGATGAAATTTAAATATGAGATCATTTCATTGATCATTATGTCAGACCGTTGGGAGTGATATCAAAAAAGAAATAATAATGGACCCACACGGCAAGAATCCTTTTTGACATTATGGGCACTTAGATTTGTGGGCAAATAAACACTTTTTGAACCATCAAGTTTTACTTAGTGTTTTAAAATTAATTAATTTTTTAATTTTGTTTTAGTACAAAAATATTATTATTTGAACGATCATATCTCTAGATTAAAACACAAAAACATTTAAAACTTTAAATGACTGGACTTCAGTTATATGTATTTGAAATTCAAGCAAATGACGAACTTCAGTCTTCAATCATGTATATCTGAACTTTTAACCATATGTTACTTTAGATATTTTGTTAAAGTCTAACTTCAAATACCGTATATTTAAAAGTATTCTTAAATGGATTAAATTTGCATAACCTTTATTCACACAAAAATGGTTTAAATAGTGATTCCAACATCAAATTTATGATTTATGTACACTTCAAACCAATTGCTTATCTAATACTCTTTAGTTAGTACTAATTACTTTTAATTAAAAAATAAAGTCAAACACTAATTTTCACTTTTAAATGATGGAAAACTTTATGATAGTTTTGAGATCCTACTTGGACCAGAATTAATGGGCTTAGAGTATTTACAAGAGAAGGCCCAATGATTAATTTCAGTTGAATCGAAATCCGGCTTGATCTGATCGAATTTCTGAACGCATGATAAGATGTGGGGCTTGGTCTGATCAAACTCCTGAACTCCGGCTTGGTCTGATCGAACTTCCGAACTCATGATAAGATGTGGGGCTTGGTCTGATCAAACTTCTAAACTCTGGCTTGGTCTGATCAAATTCCTGAACACAATGTTCTTAAACGTCCACCATATAGATATGTTAATCACATAAAATATGTTATATCCTTCCGTAATACACATTAAAACCTTAATAAGTCATAAAACCTTAAATTTGTTCAAATTGAAATTATTATGTATAATTTATATATATCGTAACGAAGCAGTGTCACGTGACATCTCAATCATAAGGTGCATATGTCTAGGAAAGGATGAGTCAAAGTTGCTTTAATTACAACCAAAATTTATTGTAGTACACCTGAATTACATAAATGCAAATAATTTGTATACCAAATTCATTTAATATTCCAACTCCTTCAATAATCCATAAAATCTAACTTACATAAATATTTTTTTAAAAAAATAAATTCAGATGAATTGATAACCTAAATAAATTAAAATAATTAAAAGATTATTCATAGCACAGTAATTTCATACGCTAGAGATGATTTGACTAACATTTTTGACGAAATCGTTATTCTATCTTTTAAAATACATACATACATACATATATATATATATATATATATTGCACATCGCACACAATCTAGATTTAAGGTTTAATTACACTTTAAATCCCTTGACCATTATAAATTTTTATTGTGATTCTTATAATATTTGACTGAGTATATTTAAACTTTAATTAACTAAAATTACGTGTTTTTGGTTCCTTTATACATGGAATATATGATATTAAAAAAAAATTAAAAATTATATTATTCTTAAATAAGAAGTAATAATACGAATTTAGCATACTACATTGCCAATTAAAAGGTGTATCACTTAATCATGCATTCAATTTGTGAAGAATCATAGATAGAGGAATTAAAAGAATACATATCAATTAATTGAAAATAAAATATGTTCAACAAATAATCATAAGGATTAAAATCAAAATTTTATCAATTATTAAAGAACAAAAAGTGCTAATTACTTTTAACTTTAAACTTATAATCTCACATACTGCCACCATAACTATGATTAGACCAATTGATTTTAATCATTAATCATGATAATAGACAAGTGACAAATCTCTTCACACATGCAAAATTGCAAATACAACCAAATGAAAAAATAAATTTTCTTTAAATCATTTTTTTTTCTAAAATATCATTTCATCAATCATATAAACACAAAAATTCAAACCACCAATAAAGCGATAAGTATTTTTTTTATTTTTAATTAAAGATTTTAGGCTTAAATTCTAAGTATAAATTCATTTTTAGTAGGGTGCACCGTGCACTTTAAGTCTACAATGAGACTTTTTGATATAAATACAAATTAATCGAACTTCAAAACAGATATCGAACATCAGATAAAAAACAAAAAAAAAAAACTTATACTTACTCAAAGGAACATTTATTAATTCTGTAATAATTGCAAGATGGTCTTAGAATTATTACTTGTAATTATCAATATCAAGTTGTTACGTTGCATTAAATTATTACTGAACATAAAACTATAATCTATATCAATTATTAATGGAATATATTGGGGCATCAAAGGAAATGCTAAGATCTTCTCATTATTATGAGTATCACCATCAATAATTTTTACTTCATTTTGGTTTTACTTTATCTTTTTCTTTTTCATCTTTTCATGTTTGATATTTATATTGAAGTCTGACGAAATTTAAATTTAAGCCGACAATTTTATATTGATGCTAAAACACTCTCTAGTAAGAGCGATTCCATATTCATACAAGACCTCTAATTAAGAAGTAAAAAGTACTTACTAATCCCGATTAAGTTCGAATTCTTGCCTTGGAAACAAATTTTTGAGAGTGATTTTAAGCCAAAAATTTCTTAGTGAGAGTAAGACGCTCCATAATAACGGTCACTCCGTATCCAATGAGTTCGAACATGAGACTTTTGGTTGAAAATGAATAGATAGTTACTACTCCTGACTAACTTTAAATTCTTGCATTGCACATCCCATTTTTTGAGGGCAACATTTTCAGCATGATCTTTTTCATTTCTTACAAATTTGAATTCACGATATGATTAAGGATAACAAATCTCAATCATTTCACCATAATTTATGTTGATAGTTTTCACTATGCTACCTCACCCACATGTGGACACACACTTATATATGTATGTATGCATGCATATGCGTGTGTATAAAATTATGGATTCAAACCTATTATTTATTATAATTAATTAATTAATATATATATATATATTTTAATTTTTTTTTTCCTTTACTAAGGGATAAACTAGAACTCTTCACACGGGGTTGTATTTCATCTTTTTTAGCTACACAACTTGTTAACGGAGAGCACCAAAATATTTCAGGAATAGCTGAACAATTAAATATCTCTAAGTCTTTGAATCTTGTTTATCAAAAACAAATTTTATAAAGTGTTTTTATCAAAATATTTTTTTTAGAAAATCATTTTCGGAGAAAATCAATCCCTAATTTGATACTAAGAAAATCATTTAAGTAGTTTTTTTTTTTTCAGCAAGTGATAATAAGAAGATACTTCCTCTATCACAAATTACTCGCTCCAAATTTCTTAATTTGGTTTTTCATTTTACTTGTCTTTTTTCATTAAAAAGAGACAAAAAAATTTTACAATTTTTTTTCCATGTTTTATCTTTTGTATTAATTAATTTTTCTTCAAATTAAAATGTAAACATCATTTAATAGAGGTATTATGATAAACTAAGCATGTTATTAATTATTTTTCTTAATCAATGTGTCATCTTAATTTGGGAAGGATAATTGGAGATGGAGAGAGGGAGTATTTAAGTTGAATTTTTTTTTTGGAAAACCCGCAACCGTTACAACCTCTGCCACACCTCTATCCTTCGGATGAGCACTCTGTGGTGAGCACTTTATGTGCATTGGGTAAATTTCTCACTGTAAAATCATTCGTAAACCACACAGAAGATGTAAACCGCACTAAATAGACTCTGTCCGATGAGCTAAATTAAGGAGGCATTTTGTGCGCATTGGGTAAACCTCTTACTGTGTAATCACTCATAAACTATAGAGAAGATGTAAAATGCACTAGATAAATCATGTACGACAAACTAAATTAAGAAGGCATTAAGAAAGTTAATACCATAACCTTCGCTATGAAAGTCACCCCTCAAACCAACTCAACCACAGGCCCGAAGGTGTTCCTATTCAAATGTTGTACGTAAGTAAAGAGTAGACAAAATAGGTGAAGAATTAGAACGTGGAAGCAGCAAAATGAAGTGGCAAATTACAAAGAAGACACGATGCATGCCACGTTCTCTTCATGCAACAACGTTTCAACACCCTTTTAAGCACTTCATTCTCCCCCCTTAGTTTCTTCCACAAAAATAGAGATCAAATTAAGTGGAAAATTAAAAAATGCCAGGCCTTACCATTGGAGATGACCTTCCTAATCTCGAAGTAGAAACTACCAATGGAAAGATGAAACTCCATGACTATGTTGGTGATAGCTACACCATTCTCTTTTCTCATCCAGGTCAATTCATACTCCCATCACTAACTTTTTTGTCCAAATTCCCCATATGAATTTACTTGATCTGACGAGCCCTTTGGTGTCGTATGTTCACTTGTCGAACCCCTTTGGTGTCACCCCTTTGGTGTCTTATGTTCACTTGTGAACCCCTTTGGTGTATCTATATTATTTCTAAGTATAGAAACAGATACTTGTTGGGTAATTAATCTAAATCTAGTGTTTGAATGCATGCAGGCGATTTCACGCCAGTATGCACCACGGAGCTTGGTATGATGGCAGCTTATGCTAACAAATTTGCTGAACTAGGAGTCAAGCTTCTGGGACTTTCTTGTGATGATGTTCACTCTCACAAGGAGTGGATCAAGGATATTGAAGCTTACAACGTACGTACACAAAAATTAATATACAGTTTTCTTTTTCTTCTTTTTGAAAAATCTCTTACTAGTTAGTACTGTTATCTTTTTTATACATGGCAGAAAGGACACAAGGTTACATACCCAATCATTGCTGATTCGAAGAGAGAATTGATTAAGCAACTGAACATGGTGGATCCTGAGGAGACCGACTCCTCTGGCCATAAACTTCCTTCTCGTGCTCTTCACATAGTTGGCCCTGACAAGAAGGTAATTAATTACGGTCGTTAATTAATGCATGCACAACAAGCATTAACATTCCAGATCTTTCTAATGTCTTGTCATCGTCTCTAATTTTTGTACATGTTTTTGTTTTTTTTAGATAAGGCTGAGTTTTCTGTACCCAGCAACCACTGGAAGGAACATGGACGAAGTGGTGAGGGTGGTGGACTCATTGCAGAAAGCGGCCAAACACAAAATTGCAACCCCAGCAAACTGGAAACCGGGAGAGCCGGTGGTGATCTCACCCAATGTCTCCACTGAACAAGCTAAAGAGATGTTTCCGCAGGGCTTTGACACTGCCAATCTTCCATCTGGCAAGAGTTACCTGCGCTTCACCAACGTCTAAATAAATAATAATAATAATAATAATGTAAAGATGGAGTAGTAGTTGTGTTATGTGTACTTAATTTGGATCCAGCATGCACTTGACTTTTAAATATTACTGTTAAGTTTTTTTTTTTTGGTTGGTAAATAAAGTTGTCAAGTTTCACTACTCCATCTCTCTTCCTGTGGGTTGCGTGTATGATGATAGAAAGTGTTTTTTTTTTGAGGTTTGTTTTCGTAGAACTTAATTAGTTCCAAGTTCGATGTTTGTTCTGATCTCTCATTTGATGGAACACGAGAGTATTCGGACATATTCTTTATATCCTATCAATAAATTGATGACCATCAATAAATATATGTACACATATTCTTTATATCCTATCAAAGTATAATATAATTGAATGTCTACATGAATTTATTGATAGGATCATGAATTCTTTGATAGAATATAAAGAATGTCAAGAGTAGATTGGCTAGTTATGTTAATAGTCAGCAGTGAAAATTATTAGCTGTTCACTGTTCATAGTCAGCAGTGAAAGAGGGCGTAGCTTTGATTGTTCAAAGGTAATTGTTTTTTACTCACCCAGTGAAAGGTATAGTAGGTAAAAAGACTATTGATTGCTTTACTTTAACTCTGGATAGGTTGAAAAATCAGCTAAGAAGAATAGTTGTTTTTTTTCTCTTGCAACCTTTCACGCCAAGGAGGGTTGAAGGGATCGATCCTAAGTCTTTCAAGGGGTACATAGTATTTTTTATCGTAAAGCTCTCGAAGAGAAAGAAGTCTCGAAGAAGAGAAATAATTCTTTGCTGCTTGACTGCATGAATTAGGTTCAGGTCTTGCCTTTGTTGATGTTTAGAAATGAATAGCAGGCAAAGTCCTTGATAGAAATTCTGGGTTATTTTCTACATTTCTTAAGTTTACAGGTGAAGCTTACTTCCCGCGGTAGTCCCTTGGACCTTAGCCTCTTAAGGGTTGGATTAAATTAAGGGTTGGATTCTAGTGGCGGGCTCTTGGGTCATTCGAACCTCAGAAACAATTTGTGCTAGCGTTTTGGCGCTCGCCTTATGGTTCTCATTCCTCTTTTGTCGATATGCCTTTTAAAAAGATTTTTCCCGCATCAAAACAAGACCATCTATATTAGATTTAGTCAATTCGGGTGCAGAGGGGAATTCCTCAATAGATTCTACATATTCGAATTTGGATGCTCATGCCCATAAATATATGGATAGGGATTTCGATTCATATTCGACTAGAAAAGCTCGTTTGAGTGATTCATAAATCCTTCTTGGATAAACAAGCAAGGTTTCATGCTCTACTTATGGAAATGCTACTTTGAGAAATGCTGCGAGCGAAATTGGATATATGTTGCGAGCGAAACTGGATATTTTTTTATTTCTTGGACCATTTCACTCGAGAACTCAAAGGGGGAAAGAATTTTTCAACATAGTAACAAGAAGGTCTTAGAAAGAGGAGCAACTAAGAAAAGAAGAGTATAAAAAAATGAAAGGAATTGTCTTCAATCTGGCTCTTGTTCCCTGTAGGTTTATAACACGCTAGGCTAGCTAAGAAAGGTATTTTATCTTTCTTTTTTTGTTGTTCGGCTCGATAGAATTGTTTAGAATCCTCTCCTAGCTTTCTTTTCTCATAGATATGAAAACTATAAAACGTCGATTAGAGAGCAGGGTTGTTCTAAGATATAGAAGTAGTTAAGGGCTTGACTAAGTAGTAGATATGGAATTGAGGGGCACAAAAGTAGGGTTGTACTCTAGAGGTAATGCTATACTTCATTCTTTCTGTCGGTTTCTTTTTTATTTTCACTCTCATCCAAGTAGGGTTGTACTCTAGAGGTAATGCTATACTTCATTCTTTCTGTCGGTTTCTTTTTTATTTTCACTCTCATCCAACTGATGAATGTAATTGGAGTAGAATCGCTTTCCCTTATTAGATTTAGAAATTCGTAATTCTTCAAGAAGACGAGATTAACCTGGATCAAAAGAAAACTTCTTATATAGAGACAGATTACAACAAAAATGACTCATGAGGATAGCTGGAAGCAAGGAACATTCTTTTGCGACTTACTCGTTCTATAAGAGAATGGTTCAACTGGTTAGGCAGTCTGGTGCATTATTCACTGCGCGTTATTTAAAGCAGTGGGCGTCATTCGGGGTGATAAAAAGGAACCATACCTTGTTGATAGTGTCCCTATCCCTTAATCATTAGGCTAGCGTCGGATTCTTCCCTCCAGATATATTTGAAGTGGGCGGGAAGGATAGAGCCCAACTTATTATGTACTGATACGGATATTCTTTGTCATTCTAATCTTGATATAGTTCCAACAAGCCTATTCTTTAGCTCTCCTATTGTGTATATTATATTCTTTCCATCTTCCTACTAGGATAGATATTCTAAAAATAAACTACCTAGCTTAGCTAGTTGGCAGCTCCGCATCGTGAACTGCATTGAAAAGGACATCCGATCTCTCTTTCATGGGTTCTTTCCCTCGCATCTGACCTATCCAAGCTAAGTTACCCCCCCCCCCCAGCGGACAAAGAGGTGGATCATTTGATCTTGAAATACGTCATCCCCGGCTATTCCAATCTTTTATCTATTCATTTTGTCAGGTATCTGAATCATACGATTCTGAGGATTCTGCTTTTTACATTCATTCTACAGAATCAAAATGAGGCCTTTCCTCGCTAGTATATAAACCCTTTAACCATGGGATTACTTGGAATGAAGTCATTCCCTTTGCACTATGGACCTTATGGCTCAACAGAAACAGAAACTTACTCGGCCAAAAGAAGGAGGCTGCAAATGAGCACCTGGCCATCCAATAGGCCATGGAATTCCACCACTTGGGGAGAAAATAGATGGATAAAAATGTCAGTTGTATCACTATCCCATTGAAATGGGAACCACCGCCTTAGAGATTGAACGACAATAAGATAAGTCAACGTTCAATCTAAGACAGCGCTGAGCACAACCACAACAGGGGGCTTTCAAGATAAACACTGATGGTTCCTCTAATTCACAAAACATGAGAGATATGGGGGGTCTTTCGCAACCATAGAGGAAAATGGATTAAGGGATACTCCAAATGCGTCATCAACAGCTCCCCCATCCAAGCTGAACTGATTGCTCTATTGGAAGGGCTGAAACTGGCAAAAAGCCACTCCTTATGGCCTCTACTAGTTGAGGCAGATGCACTAGAAGTGATCAACCTATTCAACACTGATACTAACATTCATAGCAATATTGTTAATGAAGGCAGGTTGTTGATGGCCCACATCCAAGTCAAGGCACTGAAGCACGCATGGAGGGAGCAAAATAGACTAGCAGATTGCTTAGCCAAACAAGGAATGACAGATGTTCAGAATGCAGACCTACAAGTTTTTGAAGTTTCCCCTATATATGCTTTAGATACTTTCGAAGGAGATAGTCTAGGAACTTATTTTG
Source organism: Capsicum annuum (assembly GCF_002878395.1). Classification (NCBI taxonomy): domain Eukaryota; kingdom Viridiplantae; phylum Streptophyta; class Magnoliopsida; order Solanales; family Solanaceae; genus Capsicum; species Capsicum annuum. Next base: position 232,298,827 of record NC_061121.1, on the reverse strand, counting down.
ACAGACAATTTAGAATTTGTAATATTAACGGACATGCATCCCTTGAACTTTTAATTTTAAATGCAGCTCTTATTCACCAAAAAAAAAAAAAAAAGATAAGCATTCATTATTTCACTAAATAACGTGGGGCACCTTGATATTTATTATCCCTCAAACTCTTCTATTTGCTAAGTACCATAAAAGTTTTTTTATATTTCTTAATTTACTAGTAATGATACATATGATGATTACTAATGTTGGTTAAAGCAATAAATAATTACTATTTTATCTCCCCGTATAATATTCTTATTCTTTTTCTTTTTTCTTTTTTGCATGTGAAAGTTGTCATGCTTCTACACGCTTGTAAAAATGATTATCATGTTTTTTCGAGATAAGCATCCATGGTTCATCTCAAATTAGTTGTCATATTTTGTATTTTAAAAATTACATTATATAAATTTTGATCAGTATGTTGAAATGTACTTTCTCACTAAATTGACATGAGAAAAGTGATATGATTGGAGTACTTTACGTCTAGTTTTTGAATATATAAAGTTTAATTGATAAAATATTCAGTTAATTGATCTAATTTAATTTAACTTTGAAAATTAATGAAGTTAATTCTAAAGAAACAAAGTACCAAATATTATTGTGTGTGTTACTTGTCTCTATTTATATATATAGGGTTTAAGTTAAACGAATAATATCGATGTAAATAATTTTTCACATATTAAATCACGTGAAACTATCTCTCTCGTACCTTTACCTTTATCGCTTTCTCAATTACCAACCCTAACATTATAATCCCACCTTAACCGACAAAATTCCACTGTAAATTAATATGATAATCTTCTTCGATTGATAGAACATTTCGCTACTGACACTTGAAAAAGTATGTTGAAAAATAAATTATACAAATTTTAATCAGTATTTTAAAATATATTTTCTCACTAAATTGACAGAATAAAAGTGATTTTATGTTTAATTGATAAAATATTGAGTTAATTGATATAAATTAACTTAACTTTAAAAATTAGTCAAGCTAATTCTCGAGAACTATAAAGTACCAAATATTATTGTGTGTCTTACTCGTCTTTATTTATATATATAGGGTTTAAATTACACGAATAACATCGATGTAAATAATTTTTCACATATTAAAAATCAGGTGAAACGATTTCTCTCATACTTTTATCTTTATCGCTTTCTCAATTACCATTTAACCTTTATTTTGCTTTCTTCAAAAAACTAAATTTATTTTACATGTTTTTGAATTTGTTTTAGCATTAGGAGGTCGATATAATTACGGTTACAGATTAAAATCACTAATTACTTAAGAAAATCATATATTGTCAGTATATACGTAATTTAAATCATTCATTTTCTATAGAAGAAGGAGGGGGTTTTGAAGTAACTGTTAAAGTTGTTCTCATATGATCAGGAGGTCATGGATTCAAGTCGTGAAAATAACCTTTGCAGAAATATAAGGTGACACCAGAAATGTAAGGTGATACTGCGTAAAATATACCCTTCTGATCTTGCCCTTCTTTGAATCCTCGCATGGCGAAAATTTTAGTACACCAAACTGTCATCCGGTGTCCGGTACGTACCCGTATCGAAGCTCGAATAATCCGGATTCGCGCCGGATAGGCCCCATTCGGGGATAACGGCGGCGTAACGCTTCCTACCAAGGATTTTTTCATACTCAGGGCTAGAATTCAAGACCTCTGATTAAGGAAGTAGTAATCTCATCCATTGCACTACATCCTTTCGTGATTGCTTTTTTTTATTTTCTTGTTTGTGGAATGGAAACGTAACTTCTTCTCCATCAAACAAGACTTTATCAACATCTTTACAGCTTCTTTTTCTGACTAATTAATAAAACTATTTTAAAGTTGACTCCATCACTAATAAAACAAAATTTCACAAAGAAAAAAAAAAAGAAGAAGTTGGAGAGTAAGAAATTAAAATGGAAAAAATGAGTGCATGTTGGGTTAAGAAAAACAGCTTGTTGTGAAAAAGATGTGCACATGCAACTTCATAGTTTTAGTCAAATGTAAATTGTCTTTAGGTGATGTTTACTTAGTAGTAAAAAAATCACAATAAATTATTGAGATTATTTTCAAAAACACACTTCAAAGTATTTTGATTTTTTGAGCTCATATCTGAAGTATCAGGTGTGTGAGTTTACTATCTAAACTATCATCAAATGTATATCGAAATACACGTGACTTAACTATCAGTTGTTTGAGTTTCATATCTGAAATCTCAGATAAAAAAAAGTGAACAACTGATAGTTCAATTGTGTTTCAATAAACATTTGGCGATAGTTCAGATAGAAAAGTCGCACACCTGATTGTTCAAATATGAAAATTAAAAAAATTGGAAATTATTGAGATTACCGTAAAAAAAAAAACACCAAAAGTATTTTATTTTTTAAGTATCATATCTGAACTATCGGGTGCACGAGTTTACTACCTGAACTATCATCAAATATTTATCGAAACAAGTGAACAACTGATAGTTCAAGTGTATTTCGATAAACATTTGGTGGTAGTTCAGGATAAAAACTAACACACGTGATAGTTCAGCTATGAAACTCAAAATATTGAAATGTTATAGGCGTGTTTTTGATCATTCACTGTGTATCATGTTTTTATCGCTTCTTTAACTAAATCAATAATTAAACCATCGGTAAACAAACCTAAAATTGAAGTTTAACTAGTGTATGTTCTTGACCTCGTACAAATTTAACTAGATCGATTTCAGAATAAATAATTATATAAAGTTGGAGACATTAACAAAATACTCGATTTAGAATGTTCACTAGCTAGCATTCCCTCTTTGAATATTTCTATTATTGGCTAAATTTTCCATAGATATTTACATTAGTTTATATTATTTTTTTCTTACATGAAAGTGAATCTAGAATGATTTGTTAGTTAATTGAGAATTTAAGCTTGCTTCCACTAGTTTACTTAATTAAGAATAAATTAATGTCTATCGTACAATTTTTTTTTATAAAAGCAAGATTAATTTTAATAAAAAAAAATAAAAACTTATGTGTACACATTAATTAAAGAACAGGATGGATAAAGTCCAACATATCTATTAGTAAAAAATTATATTGCTATAATCAATTTCAAAAATAACAAAAAAGCAATCTCTATTTTATTTTTCGATTTCTCATTTGGTGTTTGAAATTCATACTGAGGTTCGACTAAATTCAGATATAGCTTTGTGTTTGTTTTTTCTTCAAATCCTCAATATGTATTCGCTCGCCGCTACCAATGGGATTTCAATTGATTTTTTAATTTTAGCTATTAAGATATTTTAGTTCGTTAATTAAGTTTGGAAAGTCCAAAGAGTGCAGATTAGCCACAAAGCCTGAATATGGTTTTCCGAAAGGAGATCTATGGATCACAGACGATATACCTCCATGGACTTTCAGAGGGACGACACACTTTCTAACAAAGACGATTTCATCATAACTCAAATTCGAGATCTCAAATAAGAATAAAAGTGTATTTACCACTCTATCAGAACTATTCATCGATAGGAAAAGCAGTAGATATATTTAATTATGACTTTTGATTTAATATTTAATAATATAATAGAGCATGAAAATCTTTTTTTTAGACATGTAAAAACAGTCTTTAATTATACTGTTAATTCAGTCATAATTTTATTATAAAAAAAATTGGGATAAAGTAAAGCCTGGATTATTTATAATCATCCCACTGTCAAAAGTGGGTAAAAATGAAGTATGACAGAGTCAAAGCAATTCAACGATCAAATCTAAAAGTTAAAAAAGTAAAAGTAAAAACATAGTCAAGAAAATAAGAATTTAAAATCATGTAAAATTTAATCCCAAAATAGGGATTTAATAATTAATTGTGTGTATATAGTATTATATTGATTAAACACTACATAAAATTTAGAGAAAATGCTTTATTTTTATCTTAAACTATACGTGAGAAGACTGAGACACACCCGAACTTTAGGAGGATCCTATTACCCCTGGACTAATTAAAATTATATTTTTGATAACCTTAGTGCCTACGTGGGGCACACGTGGCACAACACACTGAAGGGTCCACATAGGCATTAAGGTTGTAAAAAATATGATTTTAATTAGTCCAGGGGTAATAGGACCTTCCTAAAGTTCGGGTGTGTCTCAACCTTTTTGTGTATAGTTCAAAGTGGTAATAGAACATTTTTCCTAAAATTTATATATATAAAAAAATTGATAAGGTACTTTATTTGGATATCGCTATTTCACTTATATTCAACAACTAAAAGAGTTGCATGCCTATTCATTTCGAAATAACTTCAGACAGGCGTTTTCTGAAATCAGGCTTGATAATGTCGAGTTCAAATAAATTTATGGTTGAAGTTCATGCATTAATTTTTATCTGAACTTCACACAAAATTGACTGAAGTTCAAATAAAACAGACTAAAATTTAGTCACGCATAGTTAAAATTCAAACAAAAATAACTGAATTCAACCGTATATAACTAAAGTTCAAGAAAAATAGATAAACTTCACTACATATATTTAAAGTTTTTCAAAATAGCTAGACTTAGAAACTTTTACGCGTTAAGAATATAACTTAAATAATGATTCTAAAGTCGGATATTTATGCCCTTAAGCATGTAAAAATTCATATTTGATAATCATTTTAAATCTTGATTTCTAAAAAAAGAATTTTCCATTGCATACTAAGTCACCAAAAGAATAATTTTTCTCAAATTTTTTCTTATATTCTGTCTGTGATAAGGGATTCAAATTTATGAGTTGTCTTTAATTAGGAAAAATATAGAGAAAGTATTTTTAATCTTTAATAAATTATAACGAGCTTGAGTCGTGGAAGTAATTTTTAATATTTGAATTTAAATAGACGATTTATAATATACTTCCTGAAAACCGGTGTTTTCCCGAAACTTTATGCAAATATGTAATATTTTATGCATTAGACTGTCCGTTTTTTTTTTAAAAAAAAAAATTTAAACAACTAGCACACGTCAAAGTTTGTAAATTGAGTGTGTGACTTGAGGAGAAAATGGATGTCATTTTCAAAAAAAAAAAAAAAAAAAGTTGAAATTCTTAAAATTAGTTAATTAACAAAATTGCTCAAAAATTTCCTGCTTTTACATTAGAAAGAATTATGTTAAATTATTTCTTATACTCCAATGACTTTTTTTTAAGTGTCTCATTCGATGTTTGATATTAATATTAGAGTTCGATTAATTTAAATTCACACATTGCTTAGCTTATTTAAAGGTAGCGCTTTTAGCAAAACTTTTTTCATACTCAAAATTTAAATTCGAAACTTCAAATTAAGAATAAAGTGAAGGAATTTCAACCATCTCACGGCAAAACAACCAGCCATGTTGATCTCTAATGTTTTAATCGTTTGGTGTGAGGTATAAGGTATAATAGTATCGGGATAAAATATGGAATTATTTTATCCCATGTTTGGTTGAAGGTATAACTTAGTGCCGAGATTATTTATCCCACCATTTATACTAGAGCGATAGAATAAGTTATTCCATATATATGGTGAATAATTAATCCCAAAATAACTCATTTTGAAATTAATTATCCAAAAATAACTCTTTTCCACCCAAACGATCTAAATGCATGTACTTATGTCATTGCTTTTCTTTTGGTTTCTACTTGTAGAAAAAAAAATCTTTAGTAATGATTAATTACTAGGTTAAAGCGACCAATGTGATGATTATGATTAATAGTTAAATTAAACCTTGATTTTACTTTTACTATATATTGTCATCACTTTTATTATAAATAGAATGTTCCCATGGTACTAGAAAAAATTGGAATTAACTACGAACTTCATTATTATTCTATTGCTAATTTGCTCATAGCTAACATAATTTGTTGATAAATATGATTAATTTATGGGTTAATTAATCAAATTTTATGGTGTGCGTTATGTCTAAAGTACTTGATTCAATTTAACCCGTTAATTACTTTTGCTCTTCATCCATCTCTATAGCTAGGACCCATTTTTCGACCGTGTTACTAGAAAAATGTTCGTAAGACTTTTGATATCAAACACAAAAAAATCATTATCTCTTAATTCAGAGATGGACATAAAACAGAAGATAAGACCGGATAGGAAAAAATTAAAATTAACTACGAACTTCATTATTATTCTATTGCTAATTTACTCATTGCTTACGTTATTTGTTGATAAATATAATTAGTTTCTGATTAATTAATCAAATTTTATGATGTGTGATATGATGTCTAAAGTACTTGATTCAATTGAACCGGTTATGTCTACTCTTCATCCATCTCTATAACTAGGACACATTTGTCGACCGTGTTACTAGTGAAAATGCCCGTAAGACTTCTGATATCAGACACGAGAAGTCATTATCTCCCAATTTAGAAATGGACATAAAACAAAAGATACAGATCAGACAGAACTCAATAATTTTAATTAGTATCTTATCTCTATGTTTTTTTGTTTAATCTTTTGTCCACAAAGTTTACACTAAAAAAACATAATGGACCCACACGGCATAGTAGATAAATTAAATTTATTCAATATAGGTTACACTAATGATCATATTTCTTTGACTATTTGCCACTTAGAATATTTTTTTATGGACAATATTACTGATTTATTTTATTCCAACTGCTATATAATTACATTGATCATTTTTGATAAATCTTCGATTTTAAAAAGTTAAGTGCGAAAATAATAAATTCGTTCTCTAAAACCCTTGAATATTAACTTATAATTTCGGAGTCGAGCATCTTGGTGGTGCATACCACGCGTCGCCTGGCTATCGCGCCAAATTAAAGACCTGACACCCTAGTGACATATAGCGCGACCGGCCTAAACTTCATTTTCACAGTGCACTGCATATCATATTTTGCAACATGCTAGTCTAGATCGGTTGGTGGGGTGATTACACGTGCCCCGTTTACCACAATGCAAAACCATAGAGATTTTAATTTGTTTGTTTTACTTTTTAATTATCAACCCCATTTTTCTTATAATACATCTAAATCATGGTATTAAAATTTTAAACATTGTTCTAAAATACTTTTTGGGACTTATAGGTGAGAGGCACAATATATTATCCTAATTGTCAAAATGGAATCCTAACTTTTTCCCATCAAACAAGACTTTGCAAACCAACCAAAAAGAAAAAAGATCCATCTCTCTTTTTTTTTTTCTTTACATGTTAGATACTCGCATAAAAGTTGAATTAGTTCAAATTTGCATCATATAGAATTCATTCTGAAGAAGCACTCTCTCGTCAAGAATTTTTTCAAACTCAAAACTTAAAACTGAGATCTTTGATTAAAGAAAAAATAATCTCGTCCGATCTAATGCATCATATTTTTTAATGGTATTTTTTTTCTAACTATTGAAACTATCTTAAGTTGACTACTTCCACAATAAAACAAAATTCAGAAGAAGTTGTAGATTATAAATTGGGAAAAATGAGTACATGTTGGGTGACAAAAAGTAGCTTCTTGTGAAAAATATATTGCACATGTAGATTCTTCTTTTTGAGTCAAATGTTTTTTTTTTTATTTTTTATCTGGTGTTCGATACCCGCATTGAAGCGCGATCAATCCAGACTCACATTGGGTAGGATTCATTCGGGGTTAGCGCTCTCTACCAAGGATTTTTTTCATATCCAGGGCTCGAACCAGAGACCTCTAATTAAGGGAGGAGCAACATCATCCACTACATCACATCAATTTTTGAGTCAAATGTTGCAAGTGCCATTATCTTTACTTTTTTACTTTTCGAGATTCAAATAATTAATAAAAATCTTAATCGGTATTTTCAAATATACTATATTTTCACCATATTAATATGAAAAAGCTTGCTACTTAAAATATCATTTTGTATACAATAACATTTCTAGTGTAGTCTAACTAGTAGGGTTTGAGGAGCGTAAGATGTACACAGTCTTACACCTACGTACATTTATGAACTTTGGGGTAGATCAAGTAGTTGTTTCCGATAAACTCTCAACAACCCTCCTCATTTATCTGGATTTGTGACGGACAACATAAACTAGCTTACGTGGGTAAAGCTTTTGAATATTTAAATTTTAATTTTAAAATATTAAGTTGATTTAATTTACTTTAGCCTCACGAATTAATCAGCTTGATTCTAAATGGAAAGTGATACCTATTTTGGAATGTTCACTTGCCAATAAAAATGTTCCCTTTGGTTTAGGGTATATATTTTATTTTTCGAAGTGAGAAAATTCTACTCATTAATACATGGTTGGAGATATGTTATTGATGTTTATAGTTCTAGTAGTCTTACTATTCTTTTTGTTTTGGGATTTTTCACTTAGTGTTCGATATTTTAATTGGACTCTAATTAAATTACGATTTACATATTACATGATTCAAATTTTAGGGTGGTATTTTCTATTGCTTGTACTATTGTTCGTCTGTCTAACCTGCTTTATGGCTAGCTTCTTTATGGCAAGCGCTACCCTAACCTAGCTAGCGCTACATCTTGCTACATCGTCTGAATTGCCTTGCAAGCGCTACATCTATATGGCAAGCCTACATCACCTTCGTCTCCCATTATAGTCGTCTTCTTCTTATGGCAAACACTATTATTAATTTCAGGAACTCAAAGCTGATACTTTTGATTGAGCATAGAGCGATCCAAACCATATCACCACAACTCATATTTTTCTTATTTTACTATATTGTTGTAATAGTCTAATATGTGTGTACTTTATTTGAAATGTTCACTTTCCTCTGCCAATTATAGTGTTCCCTATGATATAGGGTAACTTTTTTCTTTCAACAATAAAATTCTATTCATAAATACATGATTGAGATATGTATGTACTCTTTTATAATTAATGCATGTCAATATTGACATTAATGGTACGTAAATGTAACTCGTTTTTTAAATAACTGCTTAAAATTTATCATAAGACTTACAAAATGCTTTATTATTGAAATGAACAGAATCAACGATCTTCAACAGCTTGAAAATAGGTTTTGTAGAAGCAAAAATATATTCAGAATTTCAACTTCATGGATTCAGAATTTTAAGACAATCAAGTTATTATATACTTTACTTATATTTTGTGTGTTTCTTAATACATATACAATGTTTGAATTAAAATTAATAATTAAATAATATTGATTGTCCAGGAAAAACATGTCCATACAATAATTAAGAGCAAAATAGAAGCCTTTTCTATATTCTTTTGCTTGTTCTTTGATTGAGAAATATTTTATTTGCCTAAAATTTTCAAAACTCGTGTTACACAAAAGAAAAAAAAGAAAGCAAAGTATGACTAAAAATTGTCTTTTAGTATAAATATATAGAGATTTTTTTAGTATTTTTTAAAATTTGTATAATATTAAACTAAAATAAATTTAGATACGAGGATCATATACCCAATCTTATTCAACTGACGTTCATCGAAAAAAAATACAAGTATTTATATATACATCATATGAAAATATAAGATATTGGTACGATAGATATAAATGACATTAAATTGTTTAAACTACCAAAATATAAGTTTTAATGAGGATTAAATTAACAATAATTCATTACAAATTGACAAATAAATGAATTATGATATTTTGGGATGGAATATGGGCACTTCTTAAATCGCTTTATAATTTAAAATTAAAGGCATTTAGTTGATTGTTGACAAACGAAAAGCATGAGATCAGTTAAATAAAGTTAAATGATAAATTTTATATTATAAAAAAAAAAAAAAATCTTACATATGTTACTGATTATGTTTTTTTCTTTGTTTTAGAAATATAAAATTAATTTTATTTATTTTTAAAAGGGAGTGAATATAAAGTGATATGGTAGCTAGGTTGAAAATTGGAGTTTGCTTTCCAAAAGTCTTATTTTCTTTTTGAAAATTAAGTGACTTAAACTAATTTAGCATCTTTAATTATTCGAAATAGTGAAATTTTAAAAATATTAAAGTATATAGTGATAGCGTTTGGAGTTTTAATTTTTTAATAACATATGCATAAGAATACACTTATTATTCGCGTGAATATATTATTTTGTCACAAAAATATTGTATATTGGGAGATGCAATAATTATGTGAGTAGATATTAAGTGTACGAATATAATATATTTTACTATTACTATATATGCGTGTGACTATAGTGTATTAGACGATAGCGATTTTATATTTGCGACGATATACTTGTTATGCTTATGAATACAATATATTTCATTATTATTAAACATCCAAATACATATTTAAGCAAAATATCGCTATTATTCGCAACTTTGAACGTAAATAGCTTTAGTTAAGAAATTTACCCCTTTTCTTGCTTTTCATCCAATGTCTGGATTCACATTATATTAAGTCCGATTAAATTTGAATTCGCGCATTATAGATTTATTTCCGCCCCGACTAAATCCACAAGTTTAGATATATTTTTTTTTAAAAAAAATAATACACTAAACTTAGCCCCTCAAATTTAATAATTCTTCGTACAATTTTAGTTAATGGAATAAATTTATTTATATGCACACACTAAATTCCAAATAGGATAAAGTCCAACATATTAATACGACCATACAATTAAAATATTAAAAGAGAATAAAAGGCTCTCTCGAAATTCAAAGCAAAAGTAAAAGATCCCTTCACCTAATTCCAATTAATTAATTATATAGGTGTAATATTTAATTATGAATTTTTATTTAATACCTAATTAACATGATAAATTGGTAATGTATTATAATCTTTTTATACGAATATAGTATATTCTTATGAAGACTGCCGATACGTAATTATATTATATTTAAAGTTTGGTATATTAGATTATAAAGTGAAAGTGAAATGTATGACTCAGTCAAATTAATTCAACCATAAAAATTTTTATTTTATAAAAGAAAAAGTTGTAGAAAAATTACAATTTAATGTCTAACTTTTCTTACATTGATTATAATCACCCCCAAAGACTTAAACATGAAGATTTTCAATTTTTATAAATTTGTATTTAGATTTAAAGTTATGTTTAACGAACTACATCATATTGTGTTTTAATTTTGACTTGAAATTCGAGACTTTATCTTTATTATCGTTAAACATAAGGCATAACTACGTAATTCAAAAATATAGGATATAAGATTTTGTGAATGCTAATTGTTTCAGTATATAATATGAGATACATGAATTACATACTTTAGTAGGTTAGAGTAATTCAACTACGTGTATATCATAACTCTAAGATTTTGGATCGCGACAAAAAGAAAGGAAAAAAAAAACTCTCTTTCAAAGGAAAGAGACTGATTTTGATTGCTTTTATTTTCTCAAAATTAATTTTTACATTTTCCAATAAAAAAAAAAATTGATAGATAACAACATTTTGTATCATATTGAGAAAATTACATCCCAAAATTCTTGTGGGACAGTAGTCCATGTGCCAAGGATTTTTTGCTTATATATAACCTTGATTTTTTCAAAATTGTATCTTTTAAAAAAATAAAATAAAATATTTATATTGATTCAATTAATTTAAATTCGAATAAAAATGACAAAAAATTATTCCTTGGACAGATAATTTGGTTTTAGTTAGATAGTCAGTGTTTAATTACCACATTTTAGTGCGAAAATAATTTTACTAAATATTAACTAAATAGATAGCTTCTCTTATTTCACATAATATAATGGTGCATAATTTCTTACATTAGTGATATATATTAACTAAACTATGAGGAATGCAAGTTTATCTACGTATTAACTTGACAATAATCATATAATATCCTTCAAAATATTTTTTTAGTTTCAAAAATTAGGTCAGACCAGTTTGTTCGTATGCATGACGATCAAGCACAACTTTAAGTTTCAAAAATTATTTTTTCAACCAACTTTAAAATTAAAATTTATTTTTAAAATAAATATTTAATTAAATTAATGATCACACGTTAGCTTAAGTAAGATAAAATATAAAGATAAAATAATATGTTGGTGTGGGAAAAAATTTCTTAATATAATGATAACTAAGGATGACGACAAGTGGGACTAATGATTAGAGAATATAAACCTTGAGATTAATCACTTTAATTAACCATACCATGTAAGAGTAATTAATCACTCTCTTTCAAATGCTTTTTGCCATTTATATAACCTATAAAACTTCATTGGAGCACAAATAAAGAAATATTTTCATCCAATAACAGAGTTGATATATAGTCCAAAGTAATCCAAAGTATAAGAATTCTTCATTTCTCGCGAGGAATTCTTGAGCAGTAAATTATAACGAAGGAAAACCCTTTTATTTATAGGAGAAAATTAATATTGGAGTTTTTAACCTTTTTATAAATAGACATTCATGGTAAAGTAGACATTTACTATATATGGTAGTAATATATTTATAACATATTTTTCTTTTTTTAAAACAAATGACCTATTTTGACTTGAAATGTTTTTAAAAATAATATAAAAGATATTTGAATTTTTTGGTTTTAAATTAGATTTATATTAAATATATTAAAATATTCTTTAATCTTAAATATGTCACGTGAAAAATTAAAATTAAAATATTATCAAACAAGAAATTATTCTTTTTAAAATAGACTGAAAAAAAGTAAATTATTCTTTTTGAATTAGAGGAGTACTCAACTTTTTTGATATAATTTTTGAAGTAATACCCCCACTGTTTTAAAAAGAACATCTATTTTTCTTTTGAATCTATTTTTTTGAAAAATGATTCTTTCCTTTTTAATAATATTTTAATTTCAACTTTTCACGTGATATTTTTAATACCACACAGAGACGGACCTAAATTCAAATTGATGGTGCTCCGGCAAAGCACCCATTAAACTTGACACAAAATAAGTATAATTGTATAAGTAAGAAATATATAAAAGTTGGTTCAAAATGAAAAAAAAAAAACTCGAAATCAAGAAGATAACTGATTGTTTTGGTTTCGAAGTAGAACCTTACAACTTTGGATGTCAACACATGCATTCCTACCTCCCGAGCATTCACGATACTTAAATTTTAGGTCGGCCACTGAGATCACAAGATTAAAGAGTATTTTGATACATTCAACATAACTTTAATTTAAAACCACAAGATACAAAAATCTTTTTTTTATATTCTTAAACCCCGTACCAATTTAAAACCGTTCTTTCTTTTTGAAATGAATTGAATTCAGTGGCGGAGCCACCTTTGCTCAGGGGTTCATCCAAATCCCAATTATATTATTTTTATATTATTTTTACATGATTAAAAAAAAAAATTATGCATAGATATATCAAATATTGAACTTCTTTCGATTAGTTCGTATATATACTTCTAACATTTTTAATAAAAATTTTAATTCCGATACCGACTAAATTATGATATGACATTTTCATGAGCCGCAGTAGAGGTAACATCAGTAGACAGTGAGCAGAGAGTTGTCTTTACACTCCCGCATTTGCCGCTGATTTGTAAAGTCTCGTAAAAATAGCCATCAGCAGACTTTAATTTGGCCTTTTCTCCATTTTTCTCTTATTAATTAACCCGTCTTTTTTTTTGTTGTTGGTTTCCATCCGGTGTTCATTGCAAGTATTAGAGTCTCGATTAATCTAAATCACGTATTGTAGAATCCATTAAGGTGACAACATTTTCAATAGAATTTTCTTCATATCCAGAGTCAAACCCTTAAATTTTAATTAAGGGTGAAGCAGCCTCATCCACTATCCACTGCATCACAACTCATACTGATAATTAACCCCTATTTATACTATACTTTCTTTCTTGTTTTATTCTTTTGGAAATTCAAGTATACATTGTGGAGAAGTTAGGTACTAACTTGTGTTACTAGTTTCTACTCTATGAGTACTCTTAGACCTATTATTTATTTTTTTCATGTGCATTGCATTTAGTTGAAAGCGAAGTATTGAAGTAGTTGGTAAAGTTGTTATCGTGTAATTAGGAGGCCATGAGGTTTAGATCCGTGAAAATAGCTTTTTGTAAAAATAAATGTGTGGTTAATAAATGTAGAAATAATTCGGTCCTTTCCCAAATTTAGGTAGTTGTGTAAGTAGTTTTCACTCTAGAGTACTCTTAGGGTCCGTTTAGTTTAAGGTATAAAAACAAATAATCTCGGAATAAAATAATAATCTTGAGATAAAATTTTTAATGCATGTTTGATTGATAATATTCGAAATAACTTATTTCGGGACTAATAAATAGTATCGGGATAAGTTATTCACTCATTTGGTGGGATAACAATCTCATCATTATTTATTCTTGGGATAAAATTAGAAAAAGGAGACAATTGCCCTCCAAATTCTTAGATTATCACTTTATATATATATATATATATATTACTTTATTTTTCTTATATACATATAAGGTATTTTTATAAAATCATGGACAAGTTAATAAAGTATGTTGACATTCTCTTTCTAATTTAATACATGCTTAATTATTAAATAAAAAAATACTTAATATAATTTAGATAAAAATATTTTTTATATTTAGCTAAAAATATTTGATTTTTTTAAAAAAATATAATTTGACTCTCCAAATATTAGTGATACTAAATAATGAAAAATGAGAGTAATTCTTTTTCACATTTTTTGATGATGAATTTTTTAAACAAAAAATGATATTATCAATATATTATGAAATTTAGAATAAAATAAGTAATTTAAAATAAAATATCAGAGATTCATACACATTTAAGAAATATTTTATTTATGAATATATGATAAGTTAAACTTATTTGAATAATTATTATGTTTATTTATATATTTTAATTTCTCTAAAAAAATAATAAAAATGTCAACTCCATTGTTGAATAACATATTTCAAATTAAATAGTCTTTAATCACTTAAAAATTGATATTGTATATATCAATTAAATGAATTTTAATATTCTATATTATACGAGTGATGTGTGTTTAAATGAAGTGACATAAACAACAAATCCCTTTTTACTTTAACAAACTTAAGTTGAAATTTTTTATTTTAAACTAAATTTAAACACACATGGCATAATCATGAGAAGACACACGCAAAAAAAATTAAAGTTAAATAAGATGAAAGTTTTATTTTTAAAATACACACGATATAATTATGAAAATGCACACACACAAAAAAATTAAGCTAAATAAGATAAAAGTTTTATTTTTAAGAATAAATAGTTAAAGTTTGAAAAGAAATATATATATAATAAGATGGAGGGTATTTTGGTAATCAATTAATTTATTCTTAGAAATTATACCATGCATATTACTTTGAATACAACAAACCAAACACTCAATAAAAATATAATCTCAGTATAACTAATCCCAGTATAACTTAATCCATCATAACTTATCCCAGCATAATTAATCCCAGTATAACCACATTCTCAACCAAATGACCCCTAAAACCTATAATCTTTTCTATTCATGTACATTGCATGTAGTTAGAAGCAAAGTTTGGAAGTAGCCGGTAAAATTATTGTCGTATGATTAGGAAGTCATGAGGTTTAGGCCGTGGAAATAGACTGTTGCAGAAGTGTGAGATAATTAAGGTTGTGTCAATAAACCCTTGTGATTCGATCATTTCCAAGACTTAGGTAGTTGTATTAGTACTATAGAATCTTATACGTGTCTTTTCTTTTTCATATACATTGCACATAGCTGGAAGGGAGTATTGGAATTGCTGGTAAAACGTCATTTGATCAGAAGATTACGAGTTCAGATCGTGGAAATAACTTCTTGCAAAAATGTAGGAATAAAATTACGTACAATAAACTCTTATGATTCAGCTCTTTTCTGAACTTAAAATAGTTGTGTTAGTAGTTTTTACTCTAGAGTCTTACACCCTGTCTTTTCTTTTTTCATATACATTGCCTGTAGCTCGAAAGGGAGTTTTGGAATAGCTGGTAAAGTTACTGTCATGTGATCTAGAGGTCACCAGGTCAAGCTATGGAAACAACATCTTGCAAAAATATGGGATAAGACTGCATATAATAAGTTTTAGTGATTCGTCCCTTCCCCAAACCCCGCACATTACAGACACTTTATGCACTGGTTACCCTTACACATTGCAAATAGCTCGGAAGGGGGCCTTGAAGTAACTGGTAAAATTGTTATCATGTGACCAGAAGGTTATGCGTTCAAGTCATGGAAACAACATCTTCCAGAATTGTGGGGTTATAAAATTGCATGTAACAGACCCTTATAGTTTGAGTTTTCCCTGAACCTCGTGTATAGCGATAGCGCCTTTAATGCACCGAGTTGTTCTTATACAATGCACATAGCTCGATTAATTCATTCAAGATTTGTTTATCGCTTACTATCACATGTATCGATATGAATATTTTCGTTTATCTAGATTAGTTCAGAGGCGAAGTCAGAAATTTTATTATATAAATCAAGACTAACTACCAATGGAAGGTCTTTTAAAAGAACTATAATCTAGTCTTATTATACAAAAAGAGCAACAAAGTTGCTTCAACTACATAACTAAATTTATTAGTTGGAGTGAATTGGATGATCATTAAATAAAACTTACAATATTCCAATTTAGACTTAATAAATAGCTCATTCTTAACCTATTCCATGGGAAAGAAGTTAAAGAAGTAGAATATAGAAATCAATATTTTCAAGAAGACTTTGAAAAGCAACTTGGAAAAGAAAAGGTTGTTGCAAGTTGCTTTACCAAAGTGCATAAATCATCCTAACCAAGTCAAATTTCGTAAAACTAAGTGTCCGTTTGGTCATGGATAGTTGTTTGATCATAAAACTGTTATAATTTTCAAAAAATGAATTGAATTTCAGAGCGAAAAAAAAATCTTATAAAAATAGTTACTACAATTTTTACTTCAAATCACTCACGAAAATACAAAATAACTCCATTCTGTATTCATAGTCAAATATAAGTCCAATTCTCAAATTTTACAATTTTTATGTCCAAACTTTCACTAAGTTGTGATCATTTTAACAACTTTCCAAGACATCTTGGCCCAAACTGTTCTTTTCTAAAACTTCTTGTCCCTCCTAAGTAATTACACAAAGAAAAATGCTCCCACACAAAAACATACTTCCTTAGTTCGGAGAATTTTAATAGTTTAATTGGTTAGTTACTTGAACTTGTACCTTATTGGTGAGGTTTCGATTTCCCACATTGTAATCCCCCCTCATTCCTCTTCCCCTTCCCCCCAATTTTTTTTTTAAAAAAACTTCCTCTGTCCAATATTAATCGATCATTTTTTATACACATATTAAGAAATTATAAATAAGAAGACAATTTATTAATTCACCTTATGAAAAACCTTTCAAAAATTTTACAAACAAGTATGAACACTTTTAAAAAAATTAATTACAGGAATAATATAAAAAAAAGTTTAGTTAATACCTTCTTGATTTATTAAAATAATTAATATGATATAATTATTTTTAGTAACATGATCAATTAATAAAAAAGAGAGAAATAGTGCAAGTGAGAAAATGGGCAACAAAGTGTCAAAAAGTAGTCCTTTATAAAGGCAGCAAATGTTTGCTAATCTAACAAAGTAACCATACTGCTTTCCTCTCACCACACTACTTTTGCCTTATTTTTTTCACTCTTTCTTTCTTTTGTAGACAAAATATACAAAGAATCCTACATAAAATTTAACTTACATTTACTAAACTTTAGTTTATGGATAACCAAAGAAGTACTCATCTTAATTGGACTTACTTCTGCCAAGGCAAGGTCAGCATAGTTCATCACTAATCTACATCTTTTTGTTTATATGTACCTCATCTCTGAGGTTGTGGTATGGATTGTGTACCTTTTACCCGTCTCAGACCCAACTTTATGAAAATATATTGAGTATATTGTTGTTGTTGTTCAATTTTTTTTATTTTTGGGATAATGTAACACCATTTCTTGGAATTAAGGACAAAACCTTGATGGGGTTTGAGTTTTCTTGAAATTTGTGAGCAAAATCTTGATGGGGTTTTTCCTTCTAACTTTGAGATAAGGGTAAGATATGCATACGCATTACCTCTTCTAGACCTTATTTTGTGAGATTACACTATCTTGTTGGATGTTTCTTGAAATTTGTGTGCAAAATCTTGATGGGATTTTTCCATGTTAATTCTTTTGCTAGATTGTTTTGAACTATTTTTTCTTGAGTCAAGGTTTATTCAAAAGAATCTCTCTACTTCTGAAGTAGGGGCAAGGTTTGCATACGCTCTACTGTCTCCAGACGTCACTTTGTAGGATTACACTGGATATGTTATTGTCGTTGTTATCGGATGTTTTCTTAGAATTTGGGAGCAAAATCTTTGATGGGATTTTTCTCTCTGAATTCTTTTGCTAGACTGCTTTGGACTGTTTTTTCTTGAGTCGAGGTTTATCCAAAACAACCTTGTACATTCTGACCTCTTCAGACTCCACTTCATGAGATCAAACTGGATATGTTATTGTGGTTGTTGGATGTTTTCTTAGAATTTGGGAGCACAAATCTTGATGGGGTTTTTGTTTTCTTGAAATTTTTTTCAGGACATGGATGAGTTAAGACACACACTATTGCTAACAACAGTGGAGCTAGAGAACACAAGATTTAAAGCTCAAGAAGAGCTAAAAATGAGAGAAGATGAGATACTCAAGCTAAAAGATCTGCTAAACAGAACCATCAACGAAAAGAATGACGCTTTAGAGAAATGTCAAAAACTAATACTGGACAAATTCATACTCCAACAACAACAACAACTGCTTGTGTTCCAACAACCAGGTCCAGCAGGTCCATTATCTGGTGTATCAAGCATTGAAGATGAACCTATTATAAACAACACATTTTCTTCATCAGATTGTGATGAAAGCATTGTGTCTTCACCACAAGAACAAGATTTGCCTATTCTTGTAGACAAACCATTGCCTGAAAATGGCAAGTTCTTGCAAGCTGTAATGAAAGCTGGACCATTACTGCAGACACTTTTACTTGCTGGTCCTTTACCTCAATGGCGCCACCCTCCACCACCTATGGATTCATATGAAATCCCACCACCCCCTGTTGTTATTCCATCTCAAGATTCAGTTTTTAATGGCTTTAACAACTGTGGTAGACTAAACAAGAAGAGGGGTAGTGGTGGTTTGTTTGCTGATTCTCATGATTCTAACATTGGTAACAAGTATCAAAGAGTTGTGCTTTGAGTTTCCAAGTTCTTGATGGTACAATTTAGTAATAGTATCACATTCTTGTGGTTCGGTCCTTCCTTGAATTTCACGTATAGCGGGAGCCTACTACATTAGATTGCCTTTTTAAAAAGATTTAGTATTAGTATCAGATCCTTGTGGTTCGGCTCTTCCTAGTACCTCATGCACAGCGGAAGCCTATTGCATTGGATTGCCTTTATTAAAAGATTTGGTGTCAGTTCCTTGTGGTCCGGCCCTTCCTTGAACCGGCTCTTCCTAGTACCTCGTGCATAGTGGAAGCCTATTGCATTGGATTGCCTGGTGTCAGTTCCTTGTGGTCCGGCCCTTCCTTGAACCTCATGCATAGCGGGAACCTGCTGCATCAGATTGCCTTTATTAAAAGATTTAGTATTGGTGTCAGATTCTTGTGGTCTGGTTCTTTCTTGAATCCCACGCATAACGAGAGTTTAGTGCATTGGATTGTCTTTTTTCAAAAAATGTAGTACTAGTATCAGATCCTTGTGGTTCGACCGTTTCTTGGATTCACGCATAGCGAGAGTTTAGTCTACCGGACTGCCTTTTGATTTTTATTTAGTACTACTAATATACAAAGAACTGATTTTTAGAAATTTTTGTACAAAATTGAAGAGGTTTGATTTAGGAAAGTGAGTGAGTGATTATGGGAGATGAAGATCCAAAAATTTGACTTTTGTTTGTCTGAAGAGAAGGGAAAAGAAGAAAAAAGATTATTGTTATGAGATATTCTTAGTTGTTTTTGGTTAAGTAATAGTATGTTGGTTGGATTGTCACATTCCTTCATTATTATTATAATCATTTTGTGTTTGATTCTACTTCATGTATATTTTGGTTAGCTACATTATGGTTAAAGTGAAGTTCAATATCAAGATTTTGAGTTATTGGATGATGGTATTCTCCACCCCTTCATTGGGAGGATCAATAGTTTTTTGGTTCACCAGTTTAACAGATAAAAGTATAACAAACAAAAAAAACATAAAATAAACGGAAAAATAGAATAACACACCGCTAGATATCTAAACGAAAATATTACAACAACAAAAACAACATAGATAGTATAATCCCACAAAATAAGGTTCGGAGAGGGTAAAGCTAAAGTGTACGCAGTCCATATCATTACCTTAAATGAAGTAGAGAGGCTGATTACGATAAACCTTCAGCACAGAACAAATAAACAATATAATAAACAAAACACATAAAAATAAATGATAAAATGGGATAACGCACCGCTAGATATCTAGACGAAAATATTACAACAACAAAAACAACATAGATAGTGTAATCCCACAAAGCTAGGTCTGAAAAGGGTAAAGTCAAAATATACGCAGTGCATACCATTACCTCAGATGAAGTATAGAGGCTGTTTACAATAGACCCCGCACTCAGAACAGATAACAGTATAACAACTAAAAAACATACAAAAAAAAATATAAAATGAGATAACACACCGCTAAATATCTGGACGAAAATATTAACTTCTCTTAATTATTATTAATTTTTTTTTTTTTTTGGGATTATGGAGTTGTTAGGATTGGAAGGTGGAAGAGAACAACCACCAAAAGGATCTTAAGAGCTCAACCTTGTCTAGTGAATGAGTAATTTAGTGGGAACCCACAAATCATAACCAAGATTTACTACTAATATAATGTTAAAAATTAATTATATAAATTTGATTTGATGTACCTATCTTAATCATTCTCTCTCTCCACCTTTTTCAAAATTTAAATAATTAATCTTTCTTCTTTTGCTATCAAAAAAAAACCCCACTAAGTATCTTTTGCTTTTTCATAAGATTATGATCTTATAAACACAATAATTATGAGGTGAATTTTATCATGTCAAATCCTATGAGAGAACCATAGGTAAATTTGCTCAATTTCACATATTTTAAGAGCATACTATATTAATCTTTTTTACTGTGAAATTGAAAGTAATTTAAAATTATATTCGATCCTTTTTTTATTTTATAATAAATGTTTGTATTTTGTTGTGTGTGGTTAAATTATTCTATCGATATAACAGTACTTGTTAGCTCATACTTAGACAAGCATCGAATAACTCTGTTCATCGAAAATTATGCATATGAAAGAGAGGATTAAATAATTGTCGTATCGTTTGAAAGTTTTCTTATAATAATTTTGTCCGTACGTAATTGCCAATTTTGAAATAACGCGTCAAATAAGATATTTTTACGAAGTCTGAAATCTAAAGGACACATTTTTTTTGCTAAAATATCAAAATGACTTGCCAAAAAAATCTCAAAACCAAAAGGAGTTGTTCACATCATACACAAATGAAAGAAAAATAAATAAATAAAACGTAATAAGAAAGTAACAACATTATTAAGTAATGACATTTATTTAGCAAGAATATTTGTAGAACTTACTATGATATTTAAGTAATGAAATACCAAAATTAGCTAATAGAAAATAAAATTCTCCACAACATAATTGGTAGTAATAGTTATATGATTTGATTTTAGGATATGAAATATCGAAATATTTGCTTTCTTATCAATATAGAGACATCATCTACAGAATATATCGAATTAGTCAGGCTTCAATGTGGGTATCGAACATCAGATGAAAAATAAATAAAAAAAAGACTTTTATTTCGTTCGTTTAAAAAAGGAGTAAGATATTCTTTAAGAAGAGTTTTTTTTTTTTTAGGAATAATATATAAACAAACATTTAAATTTAATTATAGTGAGCCCACAAACATTCTAACTTCGAGATTACAAATCTATATACTTCGACTGATAGTCAAACACTTCAACTTGCCTACATTGTGTCTCGCGTATACTCAATATTAGCATGATACATATATTTTGATAGTGACGAGATGATACAGACACATTGAGATGAGTTGATATACTCAAAGTTGAAGTGTTTATTTCCCGATCGAAGCTAAATTTAAGTGTATATTTGTGTATTATGACTTCATTTTAATATATGGAAGAGAAAAATATTAACTACTCAGTCCCAAATTATTTTCGAAGTCCATTGAAACTATGAATCTATTAATATGCATTTTATTATTACTCATTTCTTAAGGAAAAAGCAAAGTTTATTTTTACAAGTAAAAGTGAACAGAGAAAACCGCTAATTAACAACAATCAATCAGTGTAATTTCATGAGTGCAGTCTAAGAAGGGAGGTATGTACGCAGCATTATCCCTACTATCAGAGGTGGAGTCAGAATTTCAACTAAAAGTGTTTGGTATTTGAAGAAAATTTAGCCAAAGGAAGTTCAAAACCTACTATAAATACATAAAAAATAATTTTAATCATGTATAAATGATATATTTTTTCATCGAAGGAGTTCATTTGAACCCCCAAGCCAAAGGCTGGCTCGCCCCTCCTACCATGTGCAGTCTAAGAAATATAGACTCTCGAATCAAGTTATACATATTAAAAAATAAGTATTTAAAGCAAATACAGCAACGAAAAAGTCATACTAAAAACAATGAAGAGGAGAACAATAGCAATAACAAATAACGCGATAATCGAAGAGAAAGAAATAACATGTAATATTAAAATCGAATATTGTTTTGTCTTAAGCCAGGGTTCTATCGGAAACAGTCTCTCGATCTCACCTTTAAGGTAGTGGTATAAATTGGTACACTCACCTCCCCACAGCCCACTTGATAAAAATATACTGAATATATTATCGTTATTATACTACAATTAAAAAATAATATAATAAAAAAATAACAATAAATCTACTACTCTTCTACCTTAACCCCATTGTGTACATGCCAAAATGCCAATATTCTTTTAATTTGACAACACTAATTGAATCACGAGAATTAATTATTAAGAAAAAATTTAAAAAGTTTTGTTTTATTTTCTTGAATAAGTAACAAAACGTGAACAAAAAGAGAAGCAAATTAAAGAAAATTGAATTGACCATTAATAACCAATTACGTATAGAATATTGCAAGGAATCTCTTGACTCTTTCTTATTTTGTTTCTTTTCTTTCTTTAGGTAGACTTCCAAAAATTTAACAAATCTTGTGTTAAGCTTAAAACATGAAATTGGTATGATTGAAATTTCTCCATAATTAGACGTCTCAAATTTAAATTTCTAAAAATAGAGGGGCCCAACTCCAAAAATAGGCCGTGAAATGTGTGGATCTTGATTCAATCGGACCATATGTCAATATTCTTGCGATTTTACAATATTAACTGAATCATCACAATCATGAGACTTGTTAAGAAATGTAATAAAAGATGTGGAAAAGCTTACAATGATGGCTAAGAAGTGTTTTTCAAGTTCGAAAATGATTGGCGATATTTCGAGACGATTGCCCATACATATCTTATAAATGCCCCCCTTGTTTTAAAAATAACAGTGGACGAAAGTGATTGGCGATATTTCGAGACAATCGCCTCTACACATCGCGTAAATCCCCTCCTTGTTTTAAGAATAACAGTGGACAAAAATGATTGGCGATATTTTGAGACGATCGCCTATGCACATTGCGTAAATGCCCCTCTTGTTTAAAAAATAACCGTGGACAAAAATGATTGGCGATATTTCGAGATGATCGCCTATACATATTACGTTAATGCCCTCCTTGTTTTAAAAATAATAGCGGTGTCCAAACTAGTCTCCTACATCTCAATTAATTTACTTGAAATATCTGTTATCTTCCACCAGCAAAGAAACGACCAAAGCGGTATAATATGAAGGACCAAAATAATCCAAGTACTATACATTAAGGACCATTTCGTCATTTTCACTCCGCTAACACAAATATCGAATAATTATGTCAAAAACATTATAATATGAAGGACCAAAATAACCCAACTACTATACATTAAGGACCATTTCATCATTTTCTCTCCGCTAACACAAATATCGAATAACTCTGTCGAAAGCGTTATAATATGAAGGACCAAAATAAGAAAACTACTATACATTAAGGACCATTTCATCATTTTCTCTCCGTTAACACAAATATCAAATAACTCTGTCAAAAACGTTATAATATGAAGGACCCAAATAAGACAACTACTATACATTAAGGACCATTTTAGTCATTTTCTTTTCGCTAATACAAATATCGGATAACTCTGTCAAAAACGTTATAATATGAAGGACCACAATAACCCAATTGCTATACATTAAGGACCATTTCGTCATTTTCTCTTCGCTAACACAAATATCGAATAATTCTGTCAAAACTCAAAAGTGTTATAATATGAATGACCAAAATAACTCAATTACTATACATTAAGGACCATTTTACTCATTTTCTCTTCGCTAATACAAATATCGGATAATTCTGTCAAAAACGTTATAATATGAAGGACCTCAATAACCCAATTACTATACATTAAGGACCATTTCGTCATTTTTCTCTTCGCAAACGCAATTATCGAATAACTCTGTCAACCAATTAATTCCATGTTTTTTTTTTTTTTTAGTGTAAAGACCAAATCTTATATGAAAAACATGTCAACAATGAGTTCCCCCATGGACTTTGGGTCAAAAGACTAAACATGTTGTTGCACATTACCCATGTGGTTCACTAGCACTTTAACAATCATATGGATAATAAAACCATAACAAGGGTCAATATTTATGTGTTGAAAGATCATTTAGATATAGGATAGATCTTACCTCTATCTTAAGTCGGTAAAAAGTATGTTAATGCAAAAACAAACCGAGAATTTTACATTTAAACTGATCAAAAACATTAAACCGTTCTAATAGATTTAAAAATTGTGACAATAAGTTCAAGAAAAAACGTTACGTTGCAATAGACTTATCTAAATCGCAATATGATATCGCAATAGTAGACAAAATAATCATTGGTATAGATAGACATAAAACAACAATTGTAGAACCATTGCAATCAGTGGCGGTCCCTAAAATTTAGAGACTGTGGGTACTCGAGAAGTTCGAACACGTATATTAATGTACGAAGTTTTAAGATTCTACTTAAAATTAAAGCACCCGATTATCTTCTTATTTTATTTTATTGAGTGTTTTCTCAAAGCTTCTTCACCACAGTATTCGAGCATGCAAAGTTTTTGAATTGGAGACTCATAATAATTGTCCTGTATCAAAAATATTTTTACACGTGTTTGACACATAAATTTAAAAAATATAAAATGAATCACTGAGTAAAGATAAAATATAATTAAATAAATAAAAAAAATGCAATATCTCAAACGATTTAAACTTTAAGTCGGGTTGTTGTTAGTGGCGGAGTCAGGATATTCACTAAGGGAGTTTATAAGTGAACATACGAACTAACCGAAGGGGTTCAACATCTAATATATACACATAAAAAATAATTTTAACAATGCATATATAACATAATTTTTCGTCGAAGGGGATTCGGATGAACCCCCGGCAAAGGGTAGCTCCGCCTCCTGGTTGTCGTACTTCAACATTATCAACAAACTTAAAACTTGAAAAAAGAAAAACATTATCTCTAATAAATGACATTTCACACATATACATGTCACGTGACATCCATATTATATCACACTCCCCCTTGAATGTCCATTAATAGATAATGTGTCTCGTTAAAACCTTACTCGAAAAATTCAATGAGAAAACCTAGTGAAGGAAAAAGAGTACACACATCTTGTAATACGCCTTTAGTGTTGCCTCATTAAAAGTCTTACCAGGAGAACCCGATTAAGACAAAACCTTGAGAGTACAACGCGTATTTTACTCCCCTGATGGAAACTTCAGTTTAACGACATGAATCTTTGCATCCCGATCTTAAGCATCATTTTCTTGAAAGTTGCAGTTGAAAGAGACTTGGTGAATAAATCAGTCATACTGCCACTCGAATGAATTTGTTGCACGTTAATATCACCATTCTTTTGTAGCTCATGTGTATAGAAAAATTTTGATGAAGTGTGCTTCATTCTATCTTTTTTTAATGAATCCTTTTTTAAAATGTGCTATGCATGATGCATTATCTTTGTATAAAATTGTGGATACATTGTCATATTTCAAACAATATTTTTCTCGAATGAGATGTATCATGGACCTCATTCATACACATTCTCGGCTTGCTTCATGAATAACTATTATCTCAGCATGATTAGATGAAGTGCCAGATAGACTGCTTTGCATATCTCTAAGATATGACAGTATACCCACATGTCAACATATTGCATGTTTGTGACTGAAATTTATGTGGGTTAAATAAATACCCAGCATCAATATAATCAACAAGATCGGGACTGCAATCTTTAGAATAAAATAAGATTATGTATTTAATCTCATTTCGATGTCTCCTAGTAGAAGCAGAATTATACCTTACTAACAAATTAATCAAAAAGAGCTATATCAAATTTTGTAGTATTTGCAGGATATATTAGTACATCAATTGCACTAAGATATGATACTTTATAACCAATTCATTCCGACATATTTCTCATGTCAGCAAATAATCTATTTCTTTTGAAAACTCCCCAAGAGTTTCAATAATTTTCAAATTATAGATTTATGCAATATAAAGATTATAGATAAGTTTCCCAAAAACTTTTATATGCTTCAAACATTTTGAATCCTTAAAAAGTTTTCATGTAAATTTTGTCAAGTGACAATATTCAATATTTTATCTGTGACATCTTCAAGTGTGTGGATTGCAAATCAAATGAGTGTTATGCTTATCAAGATGCATCTTTTTATGCCTTTTCAACGTATGTTCATCAATGGACAAATATTTCATTTGTCAAACACTCCGAGTATACATCCAGTAGTACGCATTGTTAGCTAACTCATTAAAAATCTTACCCGAAAAAACTTGTGGGATAAAACCTCAGCTAAGAAAAAAAGAGTGCAACGTACGTATTATACTTGCATTGTTTAAAACACCACTTTATTCTTATAAATGATGCTCTACAATTCATAAGTGCACCAACTGCACTAGAACATAGTATTTACTAATAATTTTCATGAGATCAAAATTGATCTATTTTTTAAATTAAGTGATCTTTATAATCATGGGGTATTCAATAGAATCACTTTATAACATTTTAAATCCTTCAAGGATTTTCATATAAATTTTTTCATCTAACAAAGATATGACAATAATTTATTATATGTATTCAAGTTTTTCAATATTGTCAGACTGAAACAAACTTCATTTCATCCATAGGAGAATAATTTTTCTATAATAACGTCAGGAACTTTGTGAAATCTTTATGCCCCATGGCATAAGTCATGCTTTATAGCTTACGAATTTTACTTTCACATAGTTAATCATTTGTACCTCCCTGACATTATACATCTGGTCTTTAGATTACGAGTTCAAATATTCACTTTTCAAGTGAAATAAACTACTTGAATTACATACTTTTATTTGGCCAATAATTTATTTGTTCGTACTCTTTGACAGATTTGTATCTGAGATCCTCGATACTATTTATAACGTTGGGCATTATATTATATCAAAGATATCATTGATGATTGTTTGATATTGGTTCCAATAAAACATAACTTAATGAAGATCTCTTTATGTTCATTACTTATTCAGGTACCTGAACCTTTGTCAAGGTTTTATGAAGTGTTATGTCAGTGCTAAAGCACTTGCCTCATTATCATGACCATCTTGATCATTTGCTCCTTTCCTTCTTCAAGAAATTTTACCTTTGAAATTGATTGATCTATCACGCTTCAGACGTGTCACAGACTCTGTCCTTTTACAGACTTTTCATTGGAGCATTTTACAATTGAATTATCATATAGAGTTAGCAAACATATCTGACAATTAGTTTGCAACATTTTACAAATGAATTATCTCTTAAACTTCAAGTTCACATATATATATTTTTATGAGGATCCAGATAATTCATTTCATTCATAATTTTCAACTGTTATTCAACTCTCCCCCTATTATTAGGAAATCTAACATTTATTTTCAACTTTATCTTGGGATTCATATTTGTGCATTGTGATGAAGCAATTGCATCATATGCCGCACACCAAAATTTTTTAGATGAAATTTATCTGGTTCTTGACCCTGAACCAATAGTAATGGGGGAGCTTTGTTGGCTTGATGAATATGAATACTGCTATATTTTGAATGACACATCTCATATCAAATTTCTTTTGAAAGATTTGTTCTTATAATCAATGATTTAGCTAGAATTAGAGGCATAAAATTTCTACTAAACCAACCAGCATTATCAACATGATTCGTAGTTTGGAACCATACTCTTAATTTAATAAATCGAGCAAACAACTTTGCAAAAATCAAATTCCAAGTTAATAGAAAAGCACATGTAACTATATCATAGATGCATCTATTTAACTATATAATAGCAATCGGTCCACGTGGCCACCGAATGGGCCCGTATTCACCTTTCTATATGTTCCAAAAATTTAGGAAATACATCCCAAGCTTAACTGGTACAATGATCACTTCATTGTGAGAACAAGCAGCACAAGAGAATTCGTGAAGAATCTTTTATTTCTTCAATATATGATCACATGAGTTTTTAATTATTTTTGTATCACATTTGAATCGGAATGGTCAACTGTCATACCAACTGATATTTTTTTCAGTAAATTTTTAATTTACTATTGCATGTGATTTTGTCATTATGCACATAGTTGTATATTACAATAAGAGAAAAAACGCGGATAGCCTTATCCGCGTCGATTGTAGTAATATAAAGATATAATACCTTTTCATTAATTATAGTCTCAATATTATTTATTTTTGACAAAATGTTTAAAACTTAATAAGTTTCTTTTGAGACTTACGACAATCTCAATATAGACAAGACTTGTTTCTTGCTTTTATCCTTTGGCAATCCATGATAAACATATCAAAAATGTTTATGCCATACTACAAGTACACAATCAATGATCGTTTATGTCAAAATAAAAATTTATTTTTTTTAAATCTTTCGTAGGGGTGAGATGCGATATTTATTCAACCATGCATCAGCATGTCCTTATTAATAATTTTTATCTCATCTTGACACATTCATTTCAAGAATGGTGTCGAACATTAACGATGCTTATAAAAAATCTCATTCTCTTCAAGGAATGAATTATAATCATATTCATAGGCTTCATAAATTTTCATTAGAAGCTCATTTTCGTGCTGTGAAATTTATTATATTTACATAACAGTTCTCAATATCACTTTAAAAGGTCAAATGTGACATCACTTTATATTTCTTTATTTTGATGGAGGATTCATAAAACTTATATCAAATTAGGTCGCACGACAATCACGTGTTCAATGACCTTTCATATCATGCTCATTAATGACAAAAATTACCTTCATCTTTTGAAAGATCATTTGAGAACTCATAATGTTCTTCGAAGAATATAATCTTTTAATTCTTTAATATATATGTTGTGTAATACTCAATATTCACATCTTCGAGATGACAAAATCGTTCGTGCCAACTTATGAACTTATTTGCGCTAGTAAATTCTAAGTTTACCATGTCATATGAGTTCTATTTAATAAATTTCAGATTTACTAGAACATGAATAATTTTTTAAATTTGTTATTTTGAACTATATTTCATAATATTTCTTCTCAATTATTCTACCTCTTATGGGGGTATTACTCTTGTCATATTCATTTCAGGAAATGAATCTGTAATTTTAACAATCAAAATTTTCATTCCCCAACAATGAAATATAATAATGTCTTAAGCCTATTGATCAAATTATGATAGCTTAGAATATCTTCCAAGTTATTACTCCTTCATGAGAAAATTCTTCTTTCAGATATACTATGCACTGTTGCAACATTTTTGAAACAGTTGCAAATAACTACTCTTTTTGTCTCATTTTATGTGTCATCATTTCTTTTTTAGCCATCCTCAAAAGAATGTCATCTTTCCTTATTTGATCCCACTTAATTAAAAAAAAATATATAGAAACATATTTTTTAATAAAGGATAATTTTGATAAATATTACAAAGTCTGTTCTTATTTCTTAACAACACATAAAATGAAATGGAAAATATACTTTATACAATGAGATTAGTTGTTTACATTATTAATTACCACCACCAGTGAGATTAGTTTTAGTCATTGGAACTTTGTTCCCCCCCTCTCCCGGCGATATTGAGCTCATCAAATAGCGCTACAATGGGTGATAATACTCAAACACAAAATCCCCATATAGTGATGCTACCAACTCCTGGCATGGGTCACTTAATCCCTCTCCTCGAATTCGCCAAACGACTCGTGTTAAGACACGACGACTTCTCTATAACTATCATCCTAATTCCTACAGATCATCATGGCTCCATCTCCGAAACTCTCGACGCATCTCTTCCCTCATCCAGCATCAATTATATCCTTCTTCCTCCCGTTAACTTTGACGATTTATCGGTTGATGTTAAAATCGAAACGCGGATTTGCCTCACGATTACGCGTTCACTTGCATCCCTCCGTCAGGTTCTCAAGTCCATCGTTGAATCCAAAAACAGAGTAGTAGCCTTTGTGGCTGATTTGTTTGGGACTGATGGATTTGACGTGGCCAATGAGTTGAAGGTTTCACCTTATCTGTTTTACCCTTCAACAGCTATGATGTTGTCACTAGATTTTTATTTATCGGAGCTTGACCAGATTGTTCCTTGTGACTATAAAGACTTGCAAGAGCCTGTTTGCATCCCAGGTTAGAGACCTATACTATAAATACAGTATTTATTGACAGTGGCGGATGTAGAGTAAAATGGCGTGGGTTTTTCGAAACCCGCATTCGTTCACTATCGTAAGGCTTAAAATTACGTAGAGAAATTGCTAAAAGTTATAAATATTAATAGGTGGAAACCCATAATTAAATCAAGAGGTCCTGAGAATTCATAAGTTTAAAATTGTGGATTCGTCTTTGTTATAAATCAAACGGGAGAGTCCAATTTAAAAGAGTAGTTTAATAGGTGGGAGAATTTATTGGCTTATAACTCTCTCTATTTTTTTCAATATGGGACAATTGATTCAGTACAATTGCCTCCGCTTGAGAATCAACAATCTCGTTGGTTATGACTATGTCCAGTTGATCATGGCTAACACCCCTCTTGAATTCAGACCATCACTATTGGTACACAGACTACCACTCCGAGAGTGGCTCCACGTGTGGTTTATTCTCCGTTGGTCATGGTTATACCCAGTTGGTCACGGCTAGCATCCCTCGGATCCAATCCACCACTACTAATACATAGGTCACCACTCCGTGTCATGGACTTCTCGTTGGTCATGGCTATGCCCAGTTGGTCAAGACTCGCACCCTCGGGTCCAAGCCATCACTCCGAGTCACGGGCTCCTCATTGGTCATAACTATGCTCAGTTGGTCACGACTGGCACCCTCGAGTTCAGGTTACCATTACTGGCACATAGACCATCATTTCGAGTTACGGCCCCTATGCATGGAACTCTAAATGAAAGCACCAATGTTACAAACCAAACAGAAGAGCCCAACCCAAAAAATTAGTCTAACAGGTGGGAGAACCCATTGACTTATAATCCTCTCTATTTTTTTTCAACGTGAAATAATTGGTTCATTACAGCCGTTGTTTATTGATTTTCAATAATTTATATCTACTAATGTTGGCATTCATCATGTTCCTGCAGGGTGCATGCCTATACATGGGAAGGATCTTCCAGACCCACTCCATGATAGAAAAGATGAGGCATACAAATTGACTCTTCGCCAAACTAAGAGGTTCAAAATGGCCCACGGTATTATTTTGAACAGCTTTATTGATATGGAGCCTGGACCTATTAAATATCTGCAAGATGGGAACGATAATCCAAAAATTTATCCAGTTGGACCAGTTACAGTACTAGCTGACAAAACTAATAGTGATGAGTCACAATGTTTGAAATGGCTTGATGAGCAGCCAAGTGGATCAGTACTCTACGTTTCATTTGGAAGTAGTGGAGTGCTATCACATAAGCAGATAATTGAAATAGCAACAGGGTTAGAAATGAGTGGACACAGATTTTTGTGGGTGGTTAGATGTCCAAATGATAGAATTCCCAATGCAGCGTACTTTAATATCCAAAATCTAAGTAACCCTCTTGATTTTTTACCTAATGGCTTCTTGGATAGGACCAAGGGGCTAGGTCTTGTGCTACTCAATTGGGCACCACAGGTTCAACTCCTTAACCACAGTTCGATCGGTGGATTCTTGTCTCACTGTGGATGGAATTCAATTCTGGAAAGCGTGGTTTATGGCGTTCCACTTATCACTTGGCCTCTCTTTGCAGACCAAAGATCGAATGCGGTCATATTAACCCAAGATATAAAAGTGGCATTGAGGCTAAAAGTTTGTGACGATGAAATTGTTGCGCGATTCAAAATTGCTCAAGTTGTGAAAGAACTGATGGAAGGTGAAGAGGGAAAACGAGTGCGTAATAGAATGAAAGAGCTAAAAGATGCAGCAATAAAGGCGTTGGATGTAGATGGCTCTTCTACCAAAACACTAGATGAACTTGCTTCACAGTTTAAAAGTGTTATCATATGATTAATTAGTTCATTAGTAGCACAGCAACTTAGGTTGAAGGGTTTTTTTTTTTGTCTTTTTTATGATTAAGACTTTTATGTAAGACTAATAAATGCAACTTTAATAATTCTAAGATGGTTGATTTTCTACTAAAACGCTAGATGAACTTGCATTACTCTCCTGCCCCAACTCCTACTAGCCTCCCCTCTCCCCCCCACCCTCCAGCCCCACCCTCTCTCTAAAAAAATTATTTATTCTTTTCAAAAAAAAAAAATAATTCTTATCCCACCTACCATTTATTTTGACAACTACAACCCCCTACCAACTAGCCCCCCTCCCCGAAAAAAATTAATTTTTTTAAGAAAACTTAAAAAAAAATCTTATCCTGCCCTTTTATTCTATTCGTTCTCCTTGTTTTTGTTAAATATATATAAATACTTTTCTAAAACATATACTTACCCTATTCGCATAACGAACACAAGAATACATGTAAGAAAATACTTATTTTTCTAGAAAACGTTTTTCCTCCTCCATATCAAACACACCCTAAAAAGGTATTTTTCGAGGTCAAAAATTATATTTTTAAAATATATTTTTACTCTTTAGCTAAACACTAAAATGTGTTTTCAACAAAAAAATAAATTCATTCACCAATCAAACATTAGAAAATATTGTTCGAAAAATATTTTCCACTCAAAAACCAAACATTAGAAAACAAGTGAAAAACCAACTTATTTTTCATAAAAACATTTTCTATGAAAAACATTTTCCTTCGTACCAAACACACCCTAACAATCATATGGATAATAAAACCATAACAAGGGTTAATATTTATTTCTTGAAAGTGGGGTCAGAGGCGGGTGGGGTGTACGCAGACCTTACCCCTTATCTTATGTCGGTAAAGAGTATTTTAACGCAAAAGCGAACCGAGAATTTCACATTTAAACTGATCAAACTATACATACAGTAACTGCTGATACATTGACTAACAGATCAAATTTCAGAAAATTGGTTTTGACGCAACTTACATGTGCCAAGAATATCAATCTGTACAATGAACATGATCATTCGTTCAAATAAAAGACGCGAAGGCGATGTTTGATTAGTTTTCTGCAAAACGCGACGCCATCTTTGATTAGTCGTCTTCTTCGCTGTCATCCTGATCACTTATTAGACGTGAAGCGATCTTTGGTTTGTTTGTCGTCTGCATTGCCATCGCGATCTTTTGATTAGTCTTCATCGTTGTCATCCTGATTGTTTTTGTGATTGTGCTTTTGAGCGTTGTACATATCCGCGACCTGAGAAGGAAAGCACGAGGAGATAAAAGAGTTCGAACCAACAAGATCGTGAATGAATAGAATATAAACCAGCAAACGATGAGATGAATCACCATCTCTGCCGATGAGGCCTCCTCGGGGTTCTTGTCTTCTCGTACACGCATCAAACGTGGAAATCGTAAAGAAATTCCCTGACAAGAAAGAGCGTTAACTCGCCACTAATCAACACTTTATTAGCATTTATTCTACACATCTGAATAAGAGATTGTCCTAACTTCTAACTGTTTCGGGTCCGATAGATAACACTTTTGTTAAATGCTTTGGCATGGTAAGCCAAGTAATGAAAAATGGTCTACGTAGGCGTAAAAGTGCAAGATTCAGCTTTCTCACTGCGTGTTCTATTCAAAAGATACATACCTTGCCGGGATCCACGATACCTTGGGCAGCACGGTGGACAGGACTGATAGTAAGATCAGCAGCTTTCACTTCCCATACCTGATATTGACAAATGTTATGGCGATATTAACCTTTGCGTCATGAGGTACAACACATGATAAGATCAGTGTTATCAAAGGCAAAAAGCGCAGAAAAGCCTTAGCGCCTTGGTAACTGCACTGATCTTTCAGCTGTAAGTTAAACGAGTGCTCAGCCAGTTTTGAATCTAGTTTCAGAGCTTAATCGAGCCTTTGACAACACGAGATAAAATCCACAATCTATATCTACATGAAAAGCCTATCGAACCATTTTTCCACATTTAGAAGTTTGGAAAAGCAGAAAAATGCCAGTTCAACAGTTTATCAAATTAGAGCACCATATAAGATCTCCAATCCGAAGAACAATGACATCCAAGGTGTACTGCTTTTAAAAATCGAACAGATACAAAGTAAAAAAGGCGCGACAAGGCCTGTAGGCCTTGAAGTGACGCCCCCATCCCTTTCCGCTTCCATCAAAAAGTATAACCCCACTAATGGATTCATGAGCAATATATATACACAAATCTCCATATGAGGTAAGGTAACACAGGAAATATTATGCAGAGATAAGGATGTAATGCTCACATTATGCACCAAAGAAGAATATAAACAGAACACAGGTGCGGCAACATTTTTGAAGAGTCCGAGCAACATAGGACAGACTACTTCCTTATGCTAATTTTAAAATTAATAAAAGTAAAAAAGAGAGAATGAGTGAAAGAGAGAGAGACCCAAAAGAAGAAAGAACCAAGAAAAGGATTACAAAGAACCAAGAAAACGATTACAAAGTTTTGAAGTAAGGCAAATGAGTGGAATGTAAAAATTATTACCTCAGTAGCTTCAAACCATACATCTGGATTGATGGTTTCCCCATACCTGTAATATGACTGCATAGCACACATGTTAAGAGCCTAGAGGGGCACAAGAATCCCACTAACTGAAAGCAACGTGCTCCCAAGTAATTTGGGAAAGATAAAAAATGCAACCTTTGGTTTAGGAATAACTTTGGAACGAAGGCTGGCAGAGCGTTCTTCAAGCATTGCTTCAGAAAATCCAGTTCCTAACCATAAAAAGGCATGGCATATTAACATCAAGTATATAAGTAGGCTAAATTGTTGCCGCTTAAATGTTTACAGTAGTAAGCAGCTTACCAATTTTACAGATGCTCTGGTACTCCTCGTTGTTGTTATCATAACAAGCTAGGAGAAAGGCTCCGTAAACACCTGTTCGAAGATGAATGCATTAGCCAAAATTAAACCAAACTCAGGTTGAAGTCCACTTTGATGGGTGAAAAAATTATAAGGCCCATTTCGTCCCCGCAAAAGTTGATGAAGTTACCAGTACGTTTCCCCCGACCATGAAAAGCAGCAATTGGTACCAGATCCAGCGAGTCGCCAATACTGAAACTCAAATTGGTAAAATTGAAATTTCTCCACAAGTTCAAGCAGTAATATATCTAAAGCAGTACGCCCAACACATACCTCTCCATGTAGTCCTTTTTCAGTTTTAGCCAGTTATTTGACCGCTTTGAAGGCTCATATGTGGCATCTGTAGTTAGTGTTTTGATAATCAAACCCTCACAACTGCAGAAATGGACAAAATTGAAGTGATGAAAAATTAATTTTCCAATTTTCCTCTACTACAAGTAAAGACGTTAAGACAAGAAGTCGTGTTTCCTTTTTTCTTTTTTAGATCAAGTGTAGTGTAATACTATTAATAAAGGGAAAATTCTCGTATACAAGACACAGGAAGTACAATTTTCCTGGTGGTATCACAATTTTCCTGGTGGTATCACAAGGTTAAAGGATCTCACCTAACGGGCTAAATTAAAAAAATGTATGTCTAGTCGCTGCTGCAATAATACACATACGGAAGGTCGACCCTTGAGAGGTAGCTATTATGGTATAAAGATATAGATCATTCGACCAGTGAAGTGGATGAAACAACAATAAAGAGTCACACATGCTCTAGGTATTGCGAGTTTCTTTCCCTTCCCTGTGAGCTCTTTACCCATAAAAAGGATTAGAACACGCTGCTATAAATAGATGGAGCAGGAAATGAGGACTTCTAATTTATGAACTTTCATTCTGCCGTTATCTGTTTTTCGGGAAAATCATGCACATGATTTGTGCTTATGAACTATC
The DNA here is from genome assembly GCF_002878395.1 of Capsicum annuum. NCBI lineage: Eukaryota > Viridiplantae > Streptophyta > Magnoliopsida > Solanales > Solanaceae > Capsicum > Capsicum annuum. The sequence continues at coordinate 232,262,329 of NC_061121.1, read as the reverse complement.
CAATGCTTCAGGTGCTAGTAACCATGATTTTGGCAACAATCAGAATCTACCACATTCTTTTAGCTTCGTAGCAATATCTCAAAAGAATAGTATCAGATTTGAATCTTGAGTAGATAACAAAGGAAGATTTTAGAAATTATGCACCCCAGATGATACAGAAATTCTACATAAATAATGCCCCGCGTAACCAACAAAGTTATGTGACGCTTTTAAATTTTTGAAAAGTAACACCATGGGTCTCTCTCTCTCGAAGTTCCTTTCTTCAACTTATTCCTCCCAACTCCAGCTTACCCTGCCCATCAACACCAGTCCTCCCTTCAATTTCATAATGTTTCCTTAATAAATCACCTTGCCACCAATTTTTATTTAGTGTTGTCCTTTTCAAGACAGAATGATGGTATGAAAGCATGCTCTAGCACCACTTAAGCGAGGCAACGCACCCAAGCACAGCGAGTTTCAGGGCTTAGGCGCGCCCCAAGCGAGCTTAAAACACACAGCAGAGGGTGGCATTGCACGTTAAAAAAAATGGTATAATACGTAATCGTGCCCTTTAACTTGGCCTCAGCTGGCATCTATGCCCTCCAACTTTGTGTGTGAACAAGTAGGCACTTAAACTTGTAAACACACGCGTCCTACGTGGCAATTCATGTGAGACACCATGTAGGATGTGTGGGTCTCTACTTGTTCAATTTTACACAAGTTTAAGTGCCTAATTGTGCACACGAAAGTTGAAGAGCATAAATGTCAGTTGCGGCCAAGTTAAAAGGCATGTTTATGCATTATGAGGGTGTTTGGATTGGCTTATATTTAGGGGCTTTTAGCTTTTAAGCCCTTTTAGATGACAAAGGAAGATTATAGAAATTATGTACTCCAGATGATACAGAAATTCTACATAATTAATGCCCCGCGCTTAACCAACAAAGTTATGTGAGGCTTTTAAATTTTTGACAAGCAACCCCACGGGTCACAATCTCTTACTTATGACGCCCTAAGACCCTTCAGTCTCTCTCTCCCTCCACTCCTCTTCTCGAAGTTCCTTTCTTCAACTTATTCCTCCCAACTCCAGCTTACCCTGCCCATCAACACCATTCCTCCCCTTAACTTCATAATGTTTCCTTAATATATCACCTTGCCACCAATTTTTATTTAGTGTTGTCCTTTTCAAGATAGAGTGATGGTATGAAAGCATGCTCTACCACCTCTTAAGCGAGGCAACGCACCCAAGCACAGCGAGTTTCAGGGCTTAGGCGCGCCTCAAGCGAGCGTAAATCACACAGCAGAGAGTGCTATTGCACATTAAAAAAATGGTATAATACTACTCGTGCCCTTTAACTTGGCCTCAGCTGACATTTATGCCCTCCAACTTTGCGTGTACACAAATAGGCACTTAAACTTGTAAACACACGCGTCCTACGTGGCAATACACATGAGACACCATGTAGGACACCACGTAGGATTTGTGTCTACTTGTTCAAATTCTACATAAGTTTAAGTGTCTACTCGTGCACACGCAAAGTTGAAAGCCATAAATGTCAGTTGCGGCCAAGTTAAAGGGCACGCTTATGTATTATGAGGGTGTTTTGGATTGGCTTATTAGGTGCTTTTAGCTTTTAAGCATTTTGAAATTTTTGGAGGTGTTTGGCAAAAACACTAAGTGCTTAAATCATAAAGTACAAAAGTTGGTTGCTACCAACTTTTGGCTTTTAGCTTATAAGTCACTAAACAAAAAGCTAATCCAAACACTCAATATGCTTATAATCTCTCTGGATCTTTTAAAAGAAGGGAAAGAGAAGGCACAAAACACGAAAAGAACAGAAATCTCCACTTGTCTTCATTCCTTTTGACAAAATAAGAAGCAATATATGGTCCAAGTTCAAACCAACCAAAGGTGCAAAGTTTTAAATCATAATAACATATAATTAGTCAAAGTGATAGCAAAGGGGAGCCTTGGAGTAACTGGTAAAGTTGCTGCCATGTGACCAGGAGGTCACGGGTTCAAGCCTTGGAAACAGCCTCTGGCAGAAATGCAAGGTAAGGCTGCGTACGATACACCCTTGTGGTGGGGCCCTTCCCCGGACACCGTGCATAGCGGTAGCTTTAGTGCACCGGGCTGCCCTTTTTTAGTCAAAGTGATAGCAACAAAGACCAACAACCAAGGAAACATCATTTACAAGAACTGGCTCTTCAAATGCTTGACATAAAGCAGCTTGTGACCTACTTTACAAAAGTTTATCTCATGATCATCAGAATGCATTTAACTTCACCAAAAAGATATTTTAAATATATATATATATATATATAATGCATTGGAATTACTAGAAAAGCATCAGATTTGTTAGATATCAGTATCGAAACACCACCTGCCGTTGACCGCATCTTCAAGAAATTTGGTTATTTCCTCAAGATCGTTTGAGGCTACAGCTGTAGCAAACTGGAAATATCCAGGTTCTTCTTCAAATGACTTGTAAAGATGCTGCTTGAAGCCAGAAGTCACAGTATTAGCGATCAACTTTGTAAAGTGGCATGTCCGAGCGATAAATTGACCGTTCACACACTGTTTAATATTGGATAAACATATCGGGAGCATTGAGCTAAAGCTCATCTATGTACTAAAGTAAACATGACAAGATATTATCATATTAATATGAGAGAACAGTTCAAAATATTAAGAATGAGAATGAGATATTCCAGCCCTCCCAATAGAATTAATTGATTAATATCTGGACTGGAATAGGACACTTCATATATTTACTAATTGAAAATAAACTTAAAGGTCTTAATACATAAAGAGTCCTGCACACTTCATCCCCAAATAGATGGCATCCTTTCATGGAAAAAGGTTTAAAAGATCATTAAATTACTGTATATAGATAATGAGATGATTGAAAAGGAAAGCAGATACAACAGATCAGTCCCCGGAGTAATAAAATCATGTTCAATATAGTTAAAGGAAAATAGTTAGCAGAAGTACTAACTGATCTCCCAATGTGAGATTAAATCAAACAAAATGGGCCAGAAGGGAAAAAACGCACCAAGCTTGCAACTCAACATCTAGTTAATAAAAGCATCTCCAGACGCATATTTTCCCATATGTAAAGTGCTTGTGGTTTGTTGGTTTGTTAGTGTTATGGTTTTACTTTGTGGGTGTCTTACTTCCTATTTCTGTTATTCCATCTTGCTTCATGTTTTATCACGACTTTGTTCACTGTCCGTTGTCTTGAGCCGGGGTCTATTGGAAACTACCTTTCTACTTCTTCGGAGGTAGTGGTATGGATTGCGTACATTTTACCCTCCCCAGACCCCACTGTGTGGGAATACACTGGGTTTGTTGTTGTTGTTGAAACAACTTCACTATTTTCGTTAACTAATCCATAAGTGACTCTTAATCATGCAGTCTTCTCATGTAAAGGATTATCAAAATTAACTAGATCAGATTCAAGTCCATGGAAGAAACAGAACAATCATTTCAAAGGTAAACAACTGCCAAATCTCTGGATTTTAAGAGAGGTCAACAGTGATTGCCTAGTCAACTGAGATTTGGAATATTGAACAAATTGGCACAAAGTTCACTTGAGGATCCACCGGTCCTTTTTCTTATGCAACCTATGACAAGAAAGGATGAAGGCTTACTTATGAGGGAGTGAACCTACTTGTATAAGTTTCAACTGAAGAGGAATCTAGAAGCAGCAACACGAGTTTCCAAATATAGATTTCTCATGGAAATTAAAAAACTTGATGCAAGAAAAGGTGAAAGATACGTCAACTAGAAGCAGATGTCCGTTCTGACACTTGCATGGTTACGGATGCTAATTTAAGCAGGTGCAATGCTTGGTCCAAGGGGCACCAGCAAATGGGAGTTGCATAATACATGCCTAGGTCTTATGTAGGGGGCTAAGTACATCAAATTATGTCACAATGACATTTACTCATATCTCACATCAGCAAAATGCTTAAAATATGCGGTTTAAGGATAAGACATTTCACCAATAAACAGTTCATTTGGTACCAATTACCATCAAGACAACTGCTACTTGGTTTCAACAGAAGCACAAAAGGATACAAATATGCATAAGAATTCATTGGAGCAAAAGAAGAAAGATTTAATCATGAGAATTACAGGCAAATATTCAACCACCAAAATGAAAATACCTCTCTGCGAACGTTAAGTTGCTCTTGAAGTAGTGGTTGTCCATTAAGATACAAGATATCAAAGGCATATATGCACACGTTGACCTTGATTTCACTAATGACAACATTCTTACGAGCACGTGTACTAAGGACCTGTCATGAACATATATCTGTAAGTATCACCTAATTTTACACCAAAATTACACATAAATATACTATGCCAATTCTCCAAGTAAATTATGAGCATTTATAGGAGAAGAAATATTAGCAGTTGAAGCTTGCTTGGGAAAATAAACACAAGAGATAAAAACTAAAATATAAACTTGAAGAAGTTAAGACACAACTTGCTTGATTAACTCTATATGACATGGACAGAATAAGAGTTCTTAGTTGATAAAGAGCCTAACTAGGTGAGCTATGGATCGAAACATATACTGAGTTACAGCAGCAAATGTTTTGATGCAACTATGTAATGTGTATCTACTTTTCTATGGGAAAGAGTTGTTCCTGTCAAGGTTAATAGTTGTCTATAATGAAATTTGCCACCTCTGAATCCCCAAGGATGGATCTACAAGAATACAACTGCAAAATGTACATAAATTAGGTGAAGATAATTCACCTGAAAGGGCAGAATCTTCTGTTTCTCACGGTCGTATGCAACCAGTTCACAGTCTAGAACAAATGATGCAGCAGAAGATTTCTTCAATCTGCAACAAACGACAAGAATTAGCTAATAAATTTGCAACAGATTTCAGGTAATGTACTAAGCTGGTCTACAAGGTACACATAATTGCGGATAACACAAATCTTCTAGCAATAATCTACATACATATAAAGCATTAAAACCTTGCTACCAAGACTTTAAATTCTTTATCTGCCAGATATCTTTATTCACAATGTAAGGTGAATTAACTAGAGATTTATCCAGGCTCCTGTCCTAAGAAGTGTTGGAGATGTTTTGCAGGTAGAACTCGTAATACAATTTTTCATAACAAACATAAGTCATGTGTCACATAGTTACACTTTGGAGGATGAAATAGCGGTTGAATTTTCACAATTATTGGTGCAAGGTGAGACAAGCTTCTCAGATGTACATTACAGTTAGTTAATCGAGTTGCTTGGTCATCAAGTTTGATGTCTTGGTTTCATATATTACTTACAAGTTCTACTTGTCCAAAAATTTACTGTCATTTAAGTCTTTGATAAATTTTATATATTCAGAATCAATTTTACCTTTTGTGCCCAACAGCAGTAAACTAAAAATATTTGATCCTGGGTTTGCAAATTATAAGTACCAATTTCAGAGCAAAGTTCCGAGCAAACACATCAACTTTATCATGCAGACCTTCCTTTCTTTTTTTTCAATTGTTCCATGCAGACCTTCCTTTTTAATCAGCATATTGTAAAACTAGAGAGCCAAGCTTTTTATGTTTCCACTATAATGTAGCTAATAAATGGAAGCTTTTAGCATCTTAAGATAACATTAAGCTAAGAGGAAGTGCTCGCGTACAATAACTTCAGCAACAGAAAATCCAGACAAATGGAAGCAACTACCTTGAGATAGCAGCAACAACGTCTGGAAACTTTCCAGTATTTCTTTCTGCATTTCGGCTGTATATCTCAACGGAACCATCTTCCATGTAGTGTATCTAGATTTAAAAACAACAATTAACAAAAATTAAAATGCAAATAAATAAATCTCTTTTAAAAAAGATAAAGGGGTCCTGGGAAATGTTCAGAGAACAATGTTTTAGGCTGACTTCAGTTCACTTTTTACATTGAGGTTATGTAGCTTCTACTCCATTAATCAGAAGTGGGTGGGTGGGGGGGGGTGAAGCAGCAGGGAATGCAATAAATTAAGTCTATCAACACTGTTGCAAGATCTATATCAGCAGGTTATCAATCTGTCGACATAAGAAGCAGGCTCATTTAGGATCTAGACTGCTTCTAAAACCAACTCTCTACCCTCTTCGGAAACAGCCAGAAACTCTGAATACTAGAAAAATGTAGACATGCAGGAGGTTCCAGAAAGTTTGAAAATGAAACGAAAATAGGTTTTAGCAGCACAATTGCGGCCAAGAATTAACGAAGGCAGAAAAAGATAATTAGGAATTTTTTGGAGGAAAGAATCCAAATAACTTTCATAACTAGGATTGAAACTGAAACATCTCTTTTATGATATAGCAAGAAAGAGATAAAGGATGCAATGTTATGGCACACAGAGAACGAAAACCTGTAAATCAAAGAGGAAAAGGGAAATCAAGTACATTTATCCCGCATAACCCCAAAAGCAGGGCCCAGTAAAAATGAAATGACAACCTTAATCAAGTAAGAGACCTGCTGAGGAGAAATTTCCCCTCTCTAAAGAAGAAGAATGCAGCAATGCTGAAGACAAACCTCTAAAGAACAAGAACAAAGGTTGGCACAACTGACTTTTCACAGGAAAAAGCATGACATATCAGGAAGAGAAAGGAAGGCGTCAAGTTCCAAGAGCTAGTTAGCCGTTAGTCAAGTTGTACACATAAAGGGATACGGTGGAAAAAAGTGAAAGCTCTTCTAGCTCTTTTGGCTTTTACCACCAGCCATTTGTCTCCTCCTCCTCCAAATGTCTATGATGCAAATGAATCTTGAATGGGAACTGGGTACATTCTGAGGCATATTACCTCTTCTTCAAGAAAATAAATAGCCTAAATCTTTCACTAAGTTGCAGCAAAGAATCTGGTTATAAGGAAGAGTCAATTTCACGTGGTTCAATAGGATAAGATGTTATTTCCTTTGTATTCTTTTGCATCAATAAAAGCCCCTTCCTCTAATAGATACAAAACAAAATTAACCAAGAAGCAAACAGCCCCATCAGCTATGATGGAAAGAAAAGAAAATCAGCTGCATAGAGGCAGCACGAATACTTTTTTTTAGAAAGAATTTGCAACAATCTTTCATTCTTTTTTTTTTTTTTTTTGACTTTACAATCTTTCATTCTATTGAGTAAATGGTTGTAGTTCGGAATTATTCTTTCAGAAAATGACTCAAATTTGCATAATTTAGTTCCCATTCATTTTGTGTTCAGTTCCTGGAGAGAGAGAGAGTATATGAACCAATAGTAATTTACTGAATAAACTTATTAATAAGGACAAGATTATAAGAACACCTGAGCACGTTCACCGTCATATTTGTATTCACATGTGAACTCCATATCCTGAAACTTATCAAGAATTTCAGATACTCCTTTTGTTGGCTTAGCTAGCATAGGTCCAACTGGAACACCAGGTGAGAAACTGCATGTTTCTGAAAGCTTCCAAACACCATCAGCTAGAAGAGCAGGGACAATTTTTTCATAAACTGGGATTACAGAGTACACTTGTTTAACAATCTTGGCTGCCTGCCAAGCACAAAAGTCAAATAAAATAACGAACCCAATGACATTAGCGATGGAAATGCAACAGGTATCTTCTAACTTATACCATACACAAAATGCAAAGGGAACAGAATTTAATGAATAAATTAATCATGAACTTAAAGAATCAATTAATGTGCACGATAACACTGCTCTCCTTCTGCTAATTCTTGTAGTGGAAACAATCTTACGACTGTCATATACAGTCAAGCTATGCGAGTTGGAAATACTCCCCCCCCCTCTCCCCCCTTTCTGAAAGATAAAAATACTTATTGAAACTGATTGCAAGTTTGCAGAAAGTAAAATCTACTCCCTCCGTCCCATTTTATGTGTCATCATTTCCTTTTTTGTCCGTCCCAAAAAGAATATCACCTTTCCTATTTGGTAACTATTAAACATACAATTCCACTTTTACCCTTATTGGTCCCACTTATAAGGCCCCACTTAATTAAAAATAATAATAGTATATTATTTTAATAAAGGACAATTTGGTAAAAGACATCAAGTCTTTACTTATTTCTTAAACTCCGTGCCCGGTCAAACTATGACACATAAAATGAGACCCAGGGAGTAATAGAAAACTCCAAATGGAGAACAACACACCTCTTCTAAAGGAGAATCTACACCTGCGGGGGGTGATGAATGCTTATCTGAGTACACAAAAGCATGAGCGAGTGCGACTAGGAGTGTTTGTTCAGCCAAACCAATACGTAACTTTGTCTGCAAGAAAGACAAATCAACTGAACAAAACTTCAACGTGTAGTGCAACAGCTAACTAGCTGCATGAGAAAAAGAAAAAAGAAAAGGCTTTCCTCTAACCTGGAGAAGACGAATCAAATATTGGGGTTCACAATCAGTCGCTGCAACAAGCAGTGATTTAATGTAATTCTTTTTCTTTTCCTGACTATCCTTTCCAGATTCCTAAAAGAAAATTCATACATAAGAAGAGGCAACACAATCATAGTACAAATAGTAGTTATCACACTGCAGGATCCGACACTAAAGCAGATAAAACTTATTTTTGTAGCCTCCATGACAAACCCATTTACAACAACACACAGAACTGATTTTGATTGGAGGCTTCTAATAGGAACTTCAAATATGTGGTATGAGAGCTATGTCACTTAACATATTAATCCCACTTCAAATAGTATTAGAAAAAAACTATACAATGAATCGGGAATACCTTCGCAATAATCCGAAATTTGTCAAAAACTTTGGCAACAGTCAGAGCTTCTGGTTTATGCATGAGAGGCTGTGATGAACGGCTCGCTTTTGCAACAAGGCCCAAGTCTCCAAGCTCCTGTGTGTTCAACAATTAAAAGCAGACATTTGGACACGTCAAAGCTGAACAGGAGAAAAGTAGAATCTCCTAGATTGCAAGGTCTAATTTAAATGGATAGGTACTATGCAGAGATCACAGGATACAAACAAATGACATAACCATAAAGATTTCCTATTCATCCCTTATGTACACTAATAATCATGTCAACTGTGGCTACCACATGAAGGTCTACGTATGTGATCAAACATGTGATTTCTGAGATGCTGCTCTCTGCTTTTAATGCGATAGTCTAATGTGATGCTACTGTAAGGCCTGCAACTAGAATTTGGTCCATGACTAGGTGAGAGAAGTGATCATTAGGTGAACACGAAATATAAATTCAATTACACGCCAAATCCATGCAGCATTTGACCAATTGATCTCCCCCGCCCCCCAACTCAATATGGCCTGCCCACCACAACGTCTCATTTTCTTCAATCCAGTAGATCCTCGTCCTCCAACTACTAGTTTCCTACAAATTCAAAGACAACTAAAGCGAAAAGGAGGAAAATTTTATCTAACACATAAAGTGTCATGTAATTACTTACAGAATCTCTAATAGTTGTGAACTGCACTAAACTGATGCACAAATTGCAGAACTAGTTTACCTCATAAATCTCAGAGTTCAAGTTTTGATATATACTGCTTCTATCTCCACTAGAAGACCCCAGAAAAGGATCTTTAATTTGACAAACCATGGCATATTAGCTAGGCATATAAGGGGTGTCATCGACTTAGACTAAAAATATCACTTCAAACAATCATTTCAGCAACCCTGACCAGACTAACCTTCAAGTGAGGACACACTACTCACTAGTCATTTACTAAGGACACAACTTAGGTAATTGCACTTTATAAAGAAAAGGACAACTTTCACTTTTAATCTTGTCTTGAGAAACTCTTCCACATTCTGCATTATTTTTCAATCAGATTAAATCCTCAAGTCATCTTCGAACCTATCATTAGAACCTACAGTAGACTGCATTATCGATTCAGCAATTGGTCACGACTGAACGTAATTCTTCCAAATCGACAAATTTATTTACCTTGTATTGCTTCTTGATATGTGCTTCTTTAGCGCCACAGGCCTCAGCAAGCGCCTTGATAATTGAAGCATCACCAACACCAAGCTCCAAACCATCATGTGCAGCTGCGATCTTGTTAGCTGAAAGGTACACAACGGGCAGCAAATCCTCAGGTGTCGTCTCAATCACAGTCCTCAACATATTAGTCGCAATCTCAGTAATCACAATCCTTCCTGACTCCTTCGAAATCGCGTCAAATGCCTTAACTACAAACATGAATGGCACTCTCTCACCATCCCCCCAATATGCTGCCTTTCTTGGATCAAAATTTGCAGCTTTTTTCTTTATCTCCACAATGCTCTCTTCTGGACTTATCATTTTCCTTTTCTTCTTCGCCACTAACTCCCCACTTTTCGACTCATTAACCATTTGGGTGCCCTCAATTGACTTCATAACTGAATCTTTATTCCTTTTCTTCTCCACCAATACCTCATTTTTCGACTCATTGACCATTTGGGTGTCCTCAATTGGCTTCAAAACTGAATCTTGATTCCCTTTCTTCTTCACCAGCGCCTCATTTTTCGAGTCTTTGTCCAAAAGGGTGTCCTCAGCTGGCTTCAAAACTGAATCTTGATTCCCTTCCTTCCCCACCACAAGCTCCTCACTTTTCGACAAATTGTCCAAATGGGTGTCCTTAATTGGCTTCAAAACTGAACCTTGATTAACTTCAGAGCTTTTACTAGAACTTTCAACATGTGGGGTTTTACGTTTCTTGGGTGAGGAGTCCTGTGAAGGAGTTTTCTTCTTGGAATTGGCCATAAGGACAGCGAATGCGGAGCGCGGAGGAGGAGGAGGATGGGGAGGAGAGGAAGAGGACATGGTTGTTGATTTAGGGTTTAAGGAGAAGAAAAGGGGTTTAAGAAGGGAGATTGAAGAGGGTTTAAGGGTGAAATTGAGATGATTGTAAAGAGGGTTTAAGGGTTTATAGTAACGGCATGAACGCAATGATAACATTCAATTTGGAGAAATGTTCTAATGGAAGAGAAAGGGAGAAAGGAGGGAAATAAGAGAGAGGGGTGGCGCGAAAGGAAAGAGCTTGCAACTATAGTATGATGAGTGAGTTTTGCGGTACGTGAATTTGAATTAGTGGAACTAATGCAGAATGGAATCCAACAACAACATGTAGTGAGTTTTTACGTGTGGAGTATGAGAAGGGTAGATGTACGTTATTATCTCGTCAAGTTAGACAGATCACCGGTTCAAGTGCAATAAATACAAAATAAAAATATGAATGAGATTTGTCCGACGTGAATTTGAATTAATCGATTAATATACTAGAAATCAAAAAAAGGATATGATGGATGAGTACAAAAATATCATACTCAATAAAATTTTTAGAAAAAATATATCATTTCTCTCCTCAAGTTGTCGCTAAAATTTACTTTAGCACTTAAACTTAACTTATAATTATTTACCCATTAACAACTTTCAACTTAATTTTTTACCACCCTAATCACTGACGTGACAATTTTTTTAAAAATCAGTGCATAAATAGCTTGAAAAACGTGAAAAAAAATGC
>NC_061121.1:232235547-232247879 GCF_002878395.1 Capsicum annuum | reverse complement strand
GAATATTTGTCAATTCCTTGTTAATTTTGATTGTTAAAAATGTTGAGGGGGTTAGAATTGAAGGTTGAAATAATATTTTAATGGAGGAAAAATCTTAAATTGATTTGAGATTTTGTGCATTGATGTGTTTTTGTAATCATGTACTTGTATTTAATCCATTGTTGGATTTGCTCAAGTTAATTCAAGTCAATTTTTCATTTGATGAAGAAAAAAAATTGATTGAAAAACTTGTAACAATGGAGAAAGGAGGAGAAAAGGGGTGTGGCTATTTGAAGAAGAAGGAGGAACGGGGAAGGGTTTGCTGAAGAATAAGAAGAAGGAATTTGGGTGGGGTAGGGGGCTATGAAGAAGAAGGAAGGGTGTCTGCTGGAGAAAAAGAAGAAGGAATTGGGGTGGGGGTGGGCGCGGGATTATTTTTTAAAAAATTATAATTTCTTAGGTGGTAATGACATGACACTGATGTGGCATTGGTTTGGCAATGACTAGGCGCGTGTGTAGTGCACTTTCCGTTGTGAGAGTGAGATTTTGATTTTGAGGTTGAAATTAATTCACTTGAAAGTCGTTAAGGGGGTAAATAATTGCCCGATTAATTTAGGGTCTAAAGTAAGTTTTGCTGACAAATTGAGGGGAGATTTGATGTATTTACTCATTTCATAAATAAGGTGTGGAAAGGATAAGGTACATGAAGACTTTACTACTATCTCGAAGAAGTAGAGAAACTGTTTTTGAAAGACGCTCTACTCAAGGTATGATGGTGTCACGCCTCAAATCCTATTGGGGCGGACCGGCACCCGTAATCGAGGAGGCCCGGGAGAACAAACTCATAACCTTATACTTCCCATGCATACCTCTATGACAACCCGAAATTCGGACAGCATCATGTCGTATATAAAAGGAAATAATCACCTGCATAAGCTCAAGCGCGCGCGCGCGCACACACACACACACACATATATATATACAATACTTGGCCATTAGAGCCATCACGTCTATTAACAAAACACCATCTTGACTGTACATTAGGTCTACAAAGCCTCTAGACAATACACAGAGTTTAACTAAGGTTGGGACACACCTCTCCATATAACTAACTTCTATACAATACCAAAGTGACTGGATATGACACGGAAAGCCCCGAAGCAAACTGGAGCTCACCAAAAACAGCTGGATATCCTGGCTCCTACTTGTGCGGTGTATGAGCTGAGGTACCTATGCCTGCAGCATGAAATGCAGGTCCCCCGTGGGGGACGTCAGTACGAAATATGTACTGAGTATGTAAAGCTATAGATAATCACATATGATATAGGAGCTCAATAGAAATCAGAAACAAGTGAATAAATCGTAATAGGAGTGGACCACACTTACTAGAACTTGTGACAACCTGTACATTATATTTATTCAATCACTTTATCTTCGTTCTTATCATCTTTGTAATCATTACTGTACTGTACTGTACTATGACCATTAGGCTGCCTCTAGTACATATCAACTGGGATCGACCCATGATAGGCTTATGCCCCTGGGATACCACCCATAAACACATAAATAGGGATCGACCCATGATAGGCTTATGCCCTTGGGATACCACCCGATAAGAGAGAACTTCCATCACTTAGTTCAATTAATCTTTGAGATTGTTATTTCAGTCGCCACCTCATTTTTGATACATTGAAACAATGATACATCAATAAGAGACATATAAATAGACCATCAATGCAATAACGATGAAGTAAGAACTCATTGGCACATCAGTGAAGTGTTTTGGAGTCATCAATGCCATAACAATGAAGTAGGAACTTATTGGTATATCAATGAAACGTTTTGGAGTCATTAATAGCACATGGATCTTGTTTGAGTAACCGGATACCTTCTGACATTCATTAGTGCAATAAACATGTAAGATTTGAAAAACAAGTAAGTATTGGAATGTCTTGACATCTTGTAGGGTGGAAACAAGTTCATTGGTAACGTAGGACATCATACAAAACCTTTATGGATCACATGTTATTGAATAATTTTGGAAACTTTCTTAATAGAACAATTGTTCACTTTCATGCCAAAGATATGGTATAGAGTATGCTTTACATACCTGACTGTCAACCTTTAATACTAGTCCCAAATGAACTTCCCATCTTTTTGGATTACTTATCTACAATGAACATATATAGCAATCTAGTATTAGCAACCAAACGTCACAATTCAATTATTTGAATTCACCAAACTAGTGGTTAAATAGTAAGCCTTAATTACACCATAAAGGGTGTCACTTTAACCCTTTTATACTCCAATTACATTCACATGCCATGCATATTCATACAACATCCTCCAATATCAAGTTTAGATTCATTTATCCTTCCAACCAATCCATTAAACCAAATTGAGCCATAGACATAAATAATCATCAATTCAATAGTATATCACCATATCCACCTTCCACAATTTAATACAACCAAACCATGCAAAATAGTCCATAACCCTGTTTCCATCACCTTTCAATAATAACCAATACATATAATCCTCTATCACACATATACATATGGAAAAGAACAAAGGCACACAATATTCATACCTTAGAATTCACCTCTTGATTATGCAATCCTGTTAGCACAAATAATAGGTGTCGTTCAAAGCTCTCGAGATGACAAACGCAGTTATCGGATTACTTTGGAATTTCTACGGTTGAATCAAAAGTAATTTAAAGGTCAAATTTGGCTAGAGTTTGTTCTTTCTCAATGATTGATGATGAAAATAAGTTTTTGAACTCATATACATGTATATATACACATATTCCCGTCCATAATATAATAGGAAATGACCAAAATGCCTTTAAAATTTAAATAATGTCAAATCTGTCCTTTGGTGGACTGTTTTGATAAGCTAAAGTAGATTGACCATAACTCTTTGATCCGATATCGGATTTGGGTGAAATTGGTATCTTTGGAAGGGTAATTCAAAGGGCTTTCATTTCATATAAAGTAGGCGACCCAGTTTGTCCTGTACAAGGAGTTATGGTCGTTTGAAGTTGACCCTAAAAATCTATTTTGATAGGCTGAAGTAAAACGAGTATAACTCCTTACTCAAATGTTGGATTTGGATGAAACCAATTGCATTGGAAAGAAGACTCAAAGATCTTTCTTTTCATAGGTTGCAGCTCTCCCAGTTAATTATATTAAGGGAGTTATGATCGTTTGAAGTTGACCCAAAAATTTGGCTAGCCTCAGTAGTTTGTGTGCAAGAAATTTTCCTGCACATTTACTATTCCCAAATATTCCGGCCACCGTTTTATAGTTTCGAACGTACTCGATTATATCCGAAACCTATCCGTTTTTGGAAATCTTTATATCGTTGGAAAGCTTATTCAATAACCTTCGCATGGAACCATCGATGGGCAAATTTCAGTATAAATAAAATAAAAAAATTAATTCCATATAAAGAAAATCAATATACGTACTTGAATACGGGGTGTTACATATGGGTGAGGAGTTTTGTGGGATGTGAATTCGAATTAGTCGGGCTAATACAATGAAGATCTAAAAAAAATTGTGATCAATGAGTACAACAATATCATATTCAGTAAAATCTCATTAAGGGGCTATTTTCGACAGATCCTCACCTCAAGGTATGATGGATGAGAGAGCTACTATAAAGGTTGTTCTTTTTGTGGGTAATCAAAACTAGAAAATTAATATGAAATTGATATGATGTAATTATAGATTGATCGAAAGAATGTGTAGAGTGTTTAAGGTGATGTGTTTTTTGTAATTTGAGTTCTCATAACTCAAGTGATTTTGAAGAAAAAAGGTGTCTTTGTGTGTGAATTGTAAAGAGGGTTTAAGGATTTTCATCCCCCAACTTTCATTAAAAAATCAAATTTTCCCCTCAACATTGAACAATAATCATACTCCCCCTTTATCCTATGCAATGCCCATTTTGTCCTTATAATTTTAATTCTATATTTATGTAATATCTTTTTATATTATATGTAATGAATATTTTTTTAACATGGATATTTGTAACATTTTATTTAAGTTTATTAACTTTATACGCAAATTAATACTTTTTATATTTATCACAAAATTCAATATTATTTTTTAAGATCGTTATTTTAGTATTATATGTATTAAAGAATCGTTTGGTGTGAGATATAATTATAATTCATGATTATTTATCCTACGTTTAATTAGATGTATTAGGTAGTCTCAAAATTATTTGTCACACCATTTATACCACAATGATGAGATAAGTTATCACACATACATGTTAGTACAACTTATTTTGTAATAACTAATCCCGGAATAACTTGTTTCTAAACAACCCACTCCTAAGTGTGTATATATACATATGTATGTGCGTATATTTTCGTGTTTTATCACTCTCTTACTAAATTCGTTTCGTATTACTTAGCTTTTTGTTGATATAACACAATCCTTAAGAAAATTTTACTTAGAGGTATATTTTGCTAAATTAACCTTATTAATGATAATTTGAAACTTTAAATTTGTATATATTGTTATTTTATAGTTATTTAACACTAAAGGGTTGAAAAAAAACATAATACAATTCTCTTGATTTCACAAATTGAGCAGATAAACTAAAACATTTATTTTTAGTATGAGGACCAAGTGATAAGAAACGATATTATCTATTGTCTATATCAATAAATAAGTTGTAATTGTCATTAATAGAGTATTATATATTTTATAATTTATATAAATAAATACAATCTTTAAAATTTGACCTTATTTTTATTCGAGAAAAACATCTAGTATCCCCGAACTATGACCAAATTTGCTACGACACACGTCAACTTCACGGGGGTCCTATTACCCCTTAAACTAAATTTTAGCGTATTTTTGTCAATCTTTTTAGCTAACATAATACCTTTTGTCAATCGTTTTAGATGGCGTGACACTTTTGATATGAGCTTCATTTTATATAATAAAGGTGCCACATTAGCACAAAAAAATGACAAAAATACGCTAAATTTGAGTTCAGGGGATAATAGAACCCCTGTGAAGTTGGAGTGTGTCGTAACAACTTTGACCATAATTCGGGGTGGTACTAGAGGCTTATCTCTTTCATTTATTGTTTGTATTTTCTGCATTGAAATATGTTTATAAAATTAGTAGTACTTATTATTTTCACTTGTTAAAATAAATATTATAGTTTTGATTATTATTAATAAAACTAATTTTCTTATTATGCTAATTTACTTCATAAAGATCATCATTAGCTTATATATTTCTTAATTTTTTTTTTAGAAGATAATGTTTATGTTTTTATGAAAATTTTATTATATGAATAATGTTTATGTTTTTATGAAAAATTTGTTATATGATTTTTTTTTAAATGAAAATATGATGATTTTAAAGAAGTTAAAAAAAGAATAAAAAATTGATGATAAAAGGTAAAATAGAAATTTTAAAAAGTCAATTAGGATAAAGGGGGAATATGATTATTGTTCAAAGTTGAGGGGGGAGTTTGATTTTTAAGACAAAGTTGGGGAGGGAAAATGATTTTGATCCGTGTTTGAGTAGTGAAATATTAAGGGGCCGTTTGATTACTGATTAGACTGGGTAACTGCTACCTCGGCTATTCGGCTGGGTACATACTACCTATTAATGACAATGTTTAGACAGATGGGAAGTAAATAACGGAAAAACTAATTTTCACTCAGTGTTATCATAAAATTACACTATCACTTCCTTTTTAAACCTATTAAGTAATATTTAGAAAAATTTTATTAATATTTAAATAATATTAATAAAAAAATATTATAAGGTAACTTGGACTCTAAATTAATTATATGAGTTTGTTTAGGATACTTACTTGGCTTACCAAAAATAGAAAAAATTTGCTTAACCGCGTACACTACTCTTCTTACTCGTCAGTTTTACTTGTTTCGCCAATGAAACATCTGAATTATATAATTGAAGCAATTTGGCACAATTAACGACACAAAAATAACATGATTAGTATTTATTCATTATCGTTTTCTTTACGGAATCTAGAAAAAAGTGGCTTTTAAGCTAATAACAACAATTTTAGTTTACATAAGAAACTATTACACCTGATACTTAAGATATAAAACTTGAAGAAATAATGCATTAATGGTTGGACAAGTTATCGTTGAACAATTTTAGTTACGGTTGGACACAATTATTAACGTTTATATTTGTACTTCAAAAAAGGACAGTGGACATAATTTTAGATTGACATAAGTTCAATGCTTTTAGATTGACATAATTTCTATGCTTTTGTATTACAACAATAATTCTTAGAGAATATATTATTTTTAAGTTAAATTTATGCTTTTTTTTTTAGCATCTAATAATTATCATGCAGGACACTCTTGAAAGTTTTAACTTAGAAGAGCAAAATGCAAAAGGAACTAAAGGTTCCTTGGAGGAAATAGAATGCAATTGTACCTTTTGTTCTTCAATCAGGTGATGAAGAATCGAGAGAACCTTATATCGGTATGGAGTTTCAGTCACTTGACGTTGGATTTAATTTTTATCTTGATTATGCTCATCGTAATGGCTTTAGTGTGCGTAAAAATAGAATTACTAGATCAAGAAAACATAAATCAATGATTGATCAAGAGTTTGTTTGTGCAAAAGAGGAATTTCACTCAAAGAAAAGTCTTAAGAGTGATAAAAAACGAGATGAGACTAGAGAAGGGTGCAAAGCGATGATGTATTTGTCAAAGAAAGAAGAAGAAAAGTGGGTTATAGCTAGGCTTATTTCGAACCGTAATCATGAACTTGCTTCTCCTCAAAGTCAAAAATTTTTGCGATAAAAAAAATCAGAGGCACAGAAGAATTTTATTGATCCTTTAGAGAATTCTGGTATTCGTCCAAGTAAAATTATATTAGTGTTGATTACTCAGGCTGGAGGTGTAGAGAATCTGAATCTTACTGGATGAGATATCCAGAATTATTTGAGTACTAAAAGGTAAAACTATCTTGAAAAAGAAAATGCACAATTGATGTTGAAATACTTTCAAAAACGTCAATATGATGACCCGAGGTTCTTTTATGTAATACAAATGGATGTAGAGGGTCATATAGCTAATTGCTTTTGGGTTGATGCTAGGTCTAGGATAGCTTTCAAGAATTTTGGAGATGTTGATGTTGTCTTATTTGATCCTACTTACTTGACAAATAAATATAAGATGCCTTGTCTCCCATTTACCAGAGTTAATAATCATTTTCAATCCATTTAATTTGGTTGTGCTCTTTTATGGGATGAAACAGAGAAAACTTTTCGATGGTTACTTCACACTTGGCAAGAGGCAATGTTTGGTGTTGCTCCCCGTATGATAATTACAGACCAAGATGTTGCAATAACAAATGTTGTTGCAAAGGTATTCCCAAATAGTGCACAACACTTTTGTATATGGCACATTGAGAAGAAGATTCCTGAATACCTAAGTCCTATTTTTCATGAATTTGATGATTTTCAAAATGAGTTTAGTAAGTGTTTGCATTGTACAAATACTCCTGAAGAATTTGAAGCTGCTTGGTTTTATATAATGGAAAGGTATAATTCGAAAGAACATAGTAGGTTGCATAGTGTGACGCCCCGTAGCGTTCTTGACGCAATACCACGTTTGGTAGCATGCTTTAGTGCCAACAACCTGAAACTTTCTAAGTGTTGAAATAACTTAGCCTTATTTTAAGATTTTAAACTTCAATGATTTCCAAATCAATCTTTTCGACCCCGAGATGTGGATTTTTAAGTTGAATTATATTCAGAGATGTAAGGGGGGTGTCTCGGGAAGATTTCAATTTTTTCGAATAACGTTTGGGACGTGTTTGGGTAAGCAAATCAGGGGCTCGACGCGATATCGACGCATCGCGTCGGTGATCGCATCGGCAGGCGATACTTCGCATCACTGAACACGTCGGATACCCAGTTTATGTATTAAAATTTTATCGGGTCCAGAAGGGTATTTTTGTCTATTTACCTCTTTATAAATCAGTCATAACACTAGTCTTGATTGAGGCATAATATATCAAAAACCACTCAAATTACTTCAAAACAAAATCCTAACTTTCCTCCCATAGATCAAGATTTCATCTTCCAAGTCAAGATTCCAAAGAAAAGAGTCAAGGTTGGGGTTTCTTTATTTGAATTAAAGAACCTAAGGTATATGGGACTACTCTAAAAATTTTGGACATAAGTTTAAATGTTTTATCAAGATTTAAGATCCCCAAGTATGTCATATAATGAAGTATTCGATATTGTTTTTGAAAGGTATGCATCATGGGATGGTTTTGATGAAATTATATGTTGTCTTGAATCATTTTTTATGGAAACTGAATTATAACTATATATACATATGATTTCGTGTATTTTGTAAGATTGATTGAGAGCATGAGTATGAATTCCCTCTCTTGTTGCAAACTAAAGTTTATATTTTCTTTGTGAATGATTTGGAATGCATGCATTAAGATTCGAAAGTGATCTTCTTAATATCATGGTGTTTGACATGGTTTATATTTGATGAGAGGGAGTTTTCTTGCTATAATTACTTTCTTGCTTTTTAAAGGGAAAGAATTATATGTGATTGAATAAATTGACATGACCACCGCATGTTTTTAAGTCATGCAAAAGAGGTTGTTTGCATAAGTTTTTCTTGAGATTTCAAAGTGATGACTCTATTGTGATGTTATGAACCTTGGGTGGTCATGTGCATGTTTTGAATACGATGGGCTGTGAATTTGACATGATATGGACTTGCAAGTCAGGGTATGACGATACCCGGTGATAGTATGTCCTTAACAGAACAAGTGATGAATGTTTTGAATGTATGAAGAATGGTTTTAAAGAACTACAATTGGGCCTAAAGAGAGGTAGATGGTTTCCCGAAGAAAGCGTTTGAGTGTAAGGGCTCATCGCTGGAAACCGAGTTTGCCGATTCGGGTGACATGATTTTCTAATGTCAATGTATACTTGTCCTTGAGACATTGGTATACTAGAATATAAATTAGGACTCTAATTCTTACGGCATACTTGGATTGGGGGCTTGGCCACCGAGTTAAGGGCGGATTCCATATAGCCCACGGGATTGTAGAAATGTAGGGTGTACCATCTATCTCAGGATTAAGATAAAGTGTAAGTCATGATTTCAAGGGAAGCATTTGAAGATTTTAATTAATGTCCATGTGTTTTACATAAACTACGTGGAATGTTTCGATAAATACTCTCATTTACTTTGTATAGAAACATGTTATTTTGAGTTGTTTCACATACCAGTACATATGTATTAACCTTCTATATCTCAGGATCCGAGGTACAGTCCCGTGGTTCCGTTCAGCAGTAGATCGATGCGTGTCAAAAAATTGGTGAGCCTTTTCTATTCCGAAAGGCCTGATTTCCAGATTTTTGTTGTTTATTCTGTTTATGGTCCACTGGGGGGCTTGTCCCAATTTTAGATATAATGTTGGTTTCTGTGTATTAGAGATTTCGCAGACGGTTGTTAGATGTTGTTAGAAGTTATGAATTCCATGTTGAATACATCCCTTTGAATTAAATTATTTGACCATGATTTCGTATCGATGTATATTTCCGTATTGTCTTTTATGCCACGTGAACATGTGTATGATGTCCAGAAAGTGAAGGACGCTCGGGCTTCATGGTTCAGGATGCCCGTCGTGGCTAGAGTTTCGGCTCAGATCGTGACATATAGGATATACGCAATTTGTGAGAAATGGATTCCATCATATGTTCGAACTACTTTTTGTGTTGGGATGTCAACAACTCAAAGAAGTGAAAGTATGAATAAGTATTTTAAGGATTATCTCAACTCTAGTACACCAATGAGGGTATTTGTAACGCAATATAATAAAGTTGTTGACACTATGCATGACAAAATAAGGGAGAAGGATTATAAGACAAAACATTCAAAGGCTATCTTGAAAATTTTATATCCTATGGAGGATGAAGCAGCCAAAATATATACCAGAAAAATATTTCAAAAATTTCAAGAAGAATTGATTCAATCTCAAAAATTTATTTCAGAAAAAAATGAATTTCGGGATGGAATACACATCTATAGAGTGCATATGTTTCAAAGATTGATCCCGACCTACATTTTTAAATTGAATCTTGTATCAAAAGAAGCTACTTGTTCTTGTCACAAGTTTGAGTTTATTGGTATTTTATGTAGGCATGTGTTTATGGTATTTATAAAGAAGCAAATTCACTCACCTCCACCATGTTATCTATTGGATCGATGGACAAGGTATGCGACCAAAGAAAAAGTTAATGACATCTTAAATACAAGATCGCATGTGAATAATTTAATGTCTTCCACTGTATGGTTCAATAACATTATGATGCATTCTCTTGGACTTTCTGAACGAGCTACTCGATCCGAAAAGCACTATACATTTGCATATCAAAGATTGTTGCAACCATGTAAAGAACTTGATGAACTTCCATATGAGGATGATAATGATAATGTATGTGATAGTCAAGTTAACGAGTCAAATCTTAATTTGAACTCAAGGCAACAAAGACAAGATGTTGGTTTGCTTGACCCTCCATGTGTGTCTACTAAAGGACGTCCCAACTCTTTGAGAAGGAAAGACGGTTTGGAAAGTTCTCGAAAGGTTAAAAAAAACTCTTCTCAAAAGCAAAAAAAGATAACCAAAATTACAAAAAAAAAAAAAGACAAGGGAGTAAGGTAATTTTGTAGTTTGATCTTTAATTGACGTTGTCAATTTGATTCAGCAGATTAAAATTTTGACTCGTATTCAATAACTTATATATATGTTTCCATTGTACAGTTCAAACACAAATGTTGAAGTGGAATCTAAAAACATAGAAACACTCCTCAATCCAGAGCCTGCAATGGTAAGAATTTTCTTTTAATAAGTTATATCAATCTCGATAAGAACTTATTCTTAATGCGTCATTTTATTTTCAGCTAATAAATTCCTTTTTTTGTTTATTCTTTTTTCTTTTAAGCAATTACCATCATATTTAGAATCTGTTCAAGGACAAAATGGCGTCAGCGATTCATATCCCACCTCTTTTACGGTGGTTTTTTTTTACTGCGTTCTCATATATTTAAATATATACATATATATATATATACATATATATATAACCATATACTAAGGGTAAATTTTTTACAGAGAATCTAATTTACATGATTTACAAAAATATGTAGAGTAACTTTAAACATGGATAAAAGAACATAAGTATAAATATTTTTTGTGGGGAAAATATGTAAATAAGAACTTACATGAAGTAACTAGGAGAGAGGTTTCCCTTTCGGGAACCCCCTTAAGATCGAATAGAAAACTTGGAGCTTTTATTTAAAACACACTAATACAAAGTTTATACAAGAAAGGCTGACTCAGATAGGTTTTTTGGGAAGAAAGGTTTACACATTTCAAATATGTTTTCAAGTTGGTTGATTTCACTTTACCTTCCTTCTACAAAATGTACGCCTTTTATAGGCAAAAAACTAGATAACGTAGTGGTTCTAAAGATTACTACGTGGCCTAAACACATGTGGCCGACACTTAAAGATAAGAGATAAGAAAGAATCTTAATAATGCAAGTCGGGTACTCATTGGGCCCCATCATCACATGCATTATTAATTTTTCTTCCAGACTTATTTTGACGCGTGCTTCAACAGTTTTTCTTTCTTTTGGAAAGTGGTGATAAAGGAAGCACTCTGACCCTGATTATTACAAGACATAAAGTGGGTATCCCCACCTGACTATACTATCTAATAATACAAAATGTATATTGTCTTTACTATGTATCCAAGTTGTGCAGGGCAATTGAGTCGAAGCTCATTCCTGAGTCATCGTCTTCGTATGGATCCTGAGCATCCTAGAAGTGTACAATACTATCATCTTCGTCTGATCTTACAGAATTATTATCTGTATTATTTATCTCTGGAACAGCTCTGTCTAAATTAGTGGGTTATCCGTCTGATTGTCCATTCATATGTTTATCTTGTGTCTGGTTGCTAAAGAATCTGTCTAAAGTCTGTTTGATTATAGTCTCTATTGTTTCATTTTTTCTTTTAGATATTAAAGTCTTCTTTAAAATCTTATTACCTGATCTTGTTAACTTATTTTTTTATGAAGAACATCCTTCATCTTCACTTTTTGGCAAAGTGACAGCCATTAACGGGTTTGATTTGTCTTTACCGATCACCGTTTGAACCGGACTAGCTGTACCAACATTCGGTACAGTGAATTTCTGAGCATTTAGTGGGAAATGCACACCCTTCTCATCTATTTTTTGAGGAGATAGAGAACTCTGAGTCTGTGTTTGTGCATCTGTCTTGCTTATATTTGTC